>NW_028250089.1:600000-783433 GCF_964263255.1 Lissotriton vulgaris
CGTGAACATATAACGTGAACGGCTTGCTGTAATCAGGGGTACCTAACACAGGGGCCGAACACAATGAATCACGTAATTCAGAAAAACGTTTCTGACATTCTTCCGTCCATGGTAAAGGAGTCGAAACATCCTTGCACGTAAGAGCCACCAATGGTTTCGCTAGCAATGAAAAATTAGGAATCCACTGCCTGCAGTACGATGTGATACCTAGAAAGGCACGCACATCTCTTTGGGTTTGTGGCACAGCCATGCGCGCAATCGCTGCAATTCTCTCTGGGGTCAATCTCCTTCCCTCCTTTGACAATAAGTGACCTAGATAGGTTACTTCTTGACAACAATATTGGAGTTTAGAAGGTGACACCTTGTGATTTAACTCACAGAGATGTTGCAGCAACGACACTGTAGCAATTTTGCAAATGTCCTGAGTATCAGCAGCCACCAATAAGTCGTCGACGTATTGGATTAAAGCCGCACCAACCGGCAACCTAAACGCATCTAGTTGACCCTTCAAAGCTTGACTGTAAATCGATGGACTTTCACAGTAGCCCTGAGGAGCGCGTTTGAACCGGAAGCTACGTCCACCAAGAGAGAAACCGAAAAGGTCCCTGCTCTCTTCGGCAATCGGGATGCTGAAAAACGCATTTTTCAAATCAATCACCGAAAACCATGAAGCCGTAGCTGGAATCAGAGTCAGTAGCGCCGTAATGTCAGGCACAACAGGGAATTGAGGAACCACAATTTTATTCACCTCCCGTAAATCAATAACAAAACGATAAACAGGCGGTTTGGTAGGATCAGTACGTTTAAGAATGGGCAGTACAGGACTATTGCACACGTTTCCCCGAGTTTCTTCAATGACATCTTTCTCGATCAAATCATAGATGATCGCTAACAAAGCTCGTTCACCATCCAGGGAGATACGATATTGGGGAATACGTGGCAATCGCACATTCGATTTCAACTGAACAACATAAGGGGAGATATCAAGTAGGCCCACGTCGTTTGGACCCGTCGCCCACAAAGATGCAGGAAGAGAACTCAATTCCGGTGGAAGCTTATCGAGGGACAAGTACATGGGAGAGACTACCCTCTCTCCTAACGTAAGCTTTATACCCGCAGGAGAACAATACAAAGTCGCATACAAGCGTTTAAGCAAATCCAGACCCAAAAGATTTTCGCCACAACCAGTAGACAAAATCAATGGAGCTTCGAGCTCACGTGGCCCAATTTTAAGGGGCAAAGGGCGCGAAACTGGATTGCTAACGGGGGCGCCAGAGAATCCAACGGAAACATTTGTTAAGCCAGACAAAGGTGCGCCAGGGAGTTTCGAATGCATGATAGAACTTTTCGCTGCACCAGTGTCCAACAGAAAAGGCTCAACGACGCCCGATGTAGCAACTGCGACGTAAGGCCCTCTCTGATCAACCGGAACTGATACCACTCCCTCTCCTTGTCTTTGGCTGTCCTAGTAATTACTATCGTCAGTTCCCTGATCGACGTAATAATCGTCTACATTGTACTGCGCAGATCGTCCTTGCGATGATCCACGTTGGTCGAAACAATTATTAGAATTTGACGAGTTATCAGAACGGTCGTTCTGAGCACCACGACCTCTACCACGTGATGCGTGCTGTGCACCACCACGACCTCCTCTAGACGAATTACCACCACTACGGTCATGTAAAGCAGGACAATTGAATTTAATGTGTCCCTCCTGTCTACAATAAGCACATTGGTTGTACCCCAACGAAGATCTCTGAAAAGATGAGTCATTACGCGGCTGCGATCGATTTGATTGCGACTGCGATCTATTCTGCTGAGGCGCATTCTGATTAGAACGCGGCGGATATGCTTGTTGTAACAACACTTTAGTTTTCAGCTCTTTCGTCTTTTTATCGGCACGGTCATTTTCCTCTTTTTCTCTATTTTCGTAATATTGTGCCGTAGCCAGAATCTGAGCTGAGGTAGAAACGGCCCATGAACTTTCTGAATTTTTCAATTTATTGCACAAGTCGGGCAATAAGTTCGATACAAATTTATCCACAAACAACCTCTGTCCACCCTCAGTACCCATATCCTGCCCACTATGATCGACGAATGTTTCCTCGAACCTCGTAAAGAAGTCTGAAACACTCTCATCTTTCTTCTGCTTACAGGCTGACAACTTGTCCCAATTTACCCTCATAGCTGGCATAAGCGTTTTCATTAACGTAATGATTCGCTGGGGAAGAAGTTCAATCAACTGATCGGGTTTAGTAGCAGCCACTTGTCCAGCGTCTGCCGCTGTAATGGCAGCCCAATCACCACCTAATTCATTCGTGTGATCTTGGTGACGAATCTTGGCCCATACCGGTTGCGGTACGACATTGCCAAACAACATGTCGATATCGGCCAGATTCATTATCGTAGCGTCTACGAGCTGCGATAATTCTTTGTAATACCCCGCAGGATTTTTGCGAGGATCAGGCAAAGTTTGTTTCACCTGAAGCACTTCCGATCGTTTCCAAGGGAGGTGTATCCACACTCTCTGGAAATGTGCTGGTATTGGAGCATTAGCATTAGTATTATCAGCGGGTACCCAAACTGGCGGAACTTCTCGCATAGGATATTGGCCAGACCCATCTCGTTGTTCAATGTCCTCAACGAACAATGCATGTGGAATAGGAGCAGGACGAAGAGATAGCAACCGTTCAATAGCACGTCGGACATTAGTGTCGACTATCAGTCCAGTTGCGAACTGAAGCCGAAGATTAGACAGGGCGGTCAGCACCTCGTCAGGCGCAACAGCCGCTATCTGATCATGTAAGAACTTGCACATTTCATCAAACACATATCTCTGAGTAGGTATGTTGAATTGATCAAACGTTTCGAGGACAACACGAGGTGGATTTCTAACAGGGTTTATCATCCAACCCATCGCCATATTGTATAGCGCAACACGTTCTCTATTACCAGGAAGCTGGCTACGTCTCTGTGGACCATCAGAACCAGCAGACCCAAAAACAGGTCCGAGCGACTGAAAGAAGCTAGCCGCAATGGGAGAACTACGGTTACGAGTAGAGGGACAGGAGTAAGACACAGGACTAACAAGAGAAGGAGTAGAGACGTTAGCAGCAACAGGGGTTAACAACACAGGAGCAGTAGCGTGAGCAGTAGCGGGAACAGGAGTATGTGGAAGCGGAGGAGCAGTAGGAATAGAAAGAGGCAAAGGAGCAGGAACAGTCGGAAGAGCAAGTGCAGGTTGAGGAACTGGTGGAACAGGTACGGCAGGGACCACAGGAGCTGCGGTACCCTGTACGTACGGAGGTGGCGACTTCATAAGATAGGACATTAAAGAATCCTCAACTGCCTCTTCCTTCTTATCCGACTCCGTAGACAAAACAGGATAGCATTTGTCTATGGACATACGCTGTAATCTCTCAAACACTTCCTTATCCTTATCCTCCTTATCACGCTGAAACTGCTCAGCTTTCTTTACAATAGTAGCAACAGTATCTCGCTGACTACGTTTATTTTGTCTGATCTCTTTCTGTCGGGCTTCTTTGCGCCAGAACCGAAAGGCATCAAACATGGCCGGCCTTGATTTACGTTCGAACAACTTTATTTCCAAATTATCTAAGATCGACGCTTCGAAGCTACCGTGAGGTGGCCAACGAAGATCGCCGTCTTTCTTTGTATATTTAATCCAATAATCGTTAAAAGCAATCGGGCCTAGCCCATGTTTGCTATATAAGTCATATGTAGGAGTTCCAACCGGAGGTATCGGACACGAGTCCTCCAGCAGGGAATCCGCACCACAAGGTCTAAAGCAACTGAACAAAGTACTGCGACCAGGCATCTTGCACACTAGCCGAGTTTCACAAACTTCAAGGGTTACGGGATTTACCAAGTCCCAGCAAGAACAAAACCCTCGGTCTTTGGCGGCTGCAGTCGTCAAACAAATACAACAACAACAAAGTACGCTAGCAAAGTGTCACCGACAAAAACACTCACACAGCGTGTACAACAAAGACACCCGCTAAAGTGTCTACAACAAAAACACTCGCTAAAGTGTTTACAACAAAGACACTCGCTAAAGTGTCTACAACCAAGAACTCTGGGAGCGACCCACAAATACTTAACTCAAAGATCAATGGCGTCCTCAGGAAGGCCCGTCAATCGTCTCGCTATACCAAGGTCTACGCCAGGCGCCAAAACAGGTCTACAGTCAGGGTAGCAGTCCGTCGCAGCCGTTAGGAGGCGGGAATCTTCGCGGGAAAAGTCTTCGGGCCACTTATTTCGACAACAGGATCGATGAAGCGGGGTGCACCTTCCCTCGGAGATTTCACACGAAGTTCCTCACGATCGTCAGGCTTGGACCGGTACCACTGATGCAGCCCCACGTTGGGCGCCAACTGAAGGACTGGGTTCTTTGGACCCAGCGGTGCCAGGGCACAACACCTGAAACCTTCGTGGGTAACCTGCTCCGGCGTACAAATCACAGAGACACGGGACACTTCCTTCGGCGTCAAAGAGTCAAGGTTTATTTACTGCAGGGAACACAGAAGTCACAAGAAGTACATCGAGTGTAGTTCGGGGAGACTGCTTCAAATTGTATTTGTGGATCGCTCCTTTTATACAGTTTCTACCCATAGGATAACATGGTACACAATAGTTTACAACCTGGTTCCCACAAGTCGCTCTCAAAGGGGTCGCTTAGATCACTTTGAAACACACAAGATCCGGAACATAAGTGCGGAAACATTTGGCGGTTCCCAACTGTAAAAACCCATCTTCCCACCATTAGCAAATTCCAATCAGTAGTAAAGTAGATCGAAACAGGAACGAAGACAGGTGCAGAGGAAGACGGAAACAGTGGGGAGATCGGAAAGGGTGTAAAAGGGGAGTGTCGAGAAGCACGAGATACAGGCATCAAAGGGACGTGCCTAATGAGATGCACAACTGAGACAATAAGCCCGTGCGGCAAGATGAGCCTCGAGCGGCGCCATCTGCCTTACAGTAGCATCCCCCTCGTCATAAAGACACTTTCAAAGAACATGTGTCTTCCGCAAATATCTTGGGAGTCCCAGGGTCGCGAAGCGGACAGCGTCCGTTCGCTGGCTACTTGAGGGCAAGAGACAAAATGGATGCCGTATCTAAGATGGAACCCGTGGGTACAGATGACAAACCCACATAACAAACGAACGGTTTAAGTTAGCACAGCGAAACTGCGCACACTTACTAAACTCGTCATTTGCGGTTCATAGATACTAGACTCGACCATATTCGTGTGAGTCGAAAACACCACTTACAATTGTCACGGAACCTCAACATGGAGTCTTAAAATGCTGACATTGTGATAAAGGGTTTTCCCCAATCTTCAGATGTTTTGATGCTGTCTTTGAATGCACAAATAAGATGTGTTTACGCAGCTTATCAGACCTATCCTTTTATTCCATTACTCTGGACTCTCTGGGCCCTTACACTAAGCACTTCAGGCCACACTTGTTCTCTCATCATCCTTTGTCCTACCCTGAGAGCAGACACAAAGCATTGTACCTGTGAATGTTCTTGTGACATCTAAACCACTCGCCCTCTGCGTGCCTGTCCGTTCCCCATCTATCTCAAAACTCCCAAAATCTCCCTACCGTCTGCTGGGGCTACAACACTCCACACCCAAACGCCAACCCTGCTTTGCCCAACTTTCTTTGTGTCCTCCGCCGGCACCCATAATCTAAACTTCATCTGGTGAAGCTTCTCTAATTGGCCTTCAACGTCTTCTTGGAAAACCGATACATGCAGTTGCTACGTTGTCACAATTGTTTACTTCAATGATATTCAGTACAAAGATAGTTAATGGGCCGAAGTTCTACTTCTTCAAATACCTAATGGTGAAATGTATTTCAGGGACTTCCTTCTTTATTGCTTGTTTGGTAGGCTACCATCCACTGAACCCTCTCCTCTGCCTTCTATTATCCCTGATGACCTACATGATCTGGCTCAGTTCATTCATGCTACCTATAATATACCTGTGCCCTCTCAGGTGACCGTGGTCTTGGGCGATTATCTCCCTATGCAAATGCAGTAGTTTATATTGACAATCTTCTTGATTTGATTGCTTCACCTACCCTCTTGCTAGTCTTCAAACATATACTGATTAGATTCGCTCTCTCCTGTGTCAACCATACTCTTGTCAATGTCTTTATCCCAATTGATCTAAATATTATGAGAATCCATATTGGCAAGCCTACTTTCACAAACTCAAAAATTTCAGTTTTGATTTTCTAAACTTCACCAGTCCTTGATCTCAGTGGTCATCAAGCCTGCATTGAAATCCTAAAGACAATACAAAATGTTGATCCAACCACCCTACAGCAATACAAGGGTTATATCCACGAGGACTCTAGAACTGGTGCTCAAATTCTTTTGAAATTCCAAGCTGAAACTGTAGTAAAGTGGAGTATCGTGGTGTGGGGGATAGACCTCACCATATAATACTATCACAATACCCCCAAGATGGCCCCTGTATTCACACTAATAAATCCTTAGTTCAGTCCTAGTAGTGTGGCAAAGCGCAGTCAGGCTTTAATAGAGGAACATGTGTTAAGCATTTCAGAATACCAACAAGGACGATAAGTAATTGACATGACTCGTGAAATCCAACATCACTTTTTAAAAATAGAGTGCATTTATATCTTAATTTAGCCACCAAAACGAACGGAATAGCATAAATATAACGAGTTATAGATATTTGAAGCAATGTAAAATCAGTGCAGACTAATACAGTGAAATTTTATTATTGCGGTCAATGGGAAAAACCACTAGTGACAATCAGTCAGTTGCAGGTTAAGTTGTGTGGCACCCTTGCAGCTTAAAGATGATGTGGGTCCCATGGCCAAGTCATGACAATCAGTTTAATTTTTCCTGGCCCGTGGAGACTGCGTGCAGAGTTGTCCTGGCTGTCCCTGGTGCTGAGGTCTGCTTTTACGGCTGAAATGGTGGTGTAGGGGGGAAAAGGTCCATAAACACAACAATGGAGTGGTTACTGACGTCAAGTGATGAACGTGTAGAAGTGAGATAGCTTATCTGTCTCACTGGTGCAGGGACACCCCTAGTCTACGGGTTCACAAATGAGGATTGACACTGGAGTGGAACAAAACACCGGTTCATTACATCTCATGAGATGAGTCTCATCACTCGGACACTGCAAGTGGCGGAGGGAGGGGGCTAACAAGTACAAGTTCAAACATGGCATTTATACCTTTCGGTGCCTCGTGAAACACATTGAAACCACTTAGTCATTGTTACATAATGCTTACACAACCCCTTTGTACAATGCTTACATGCTGAACTGTTGAGTCCTGATGAACCCCGACCCATGTCATCTTTGTAGATCGGCATGGGAGGTCACACAGGTGTTGGTGGGCAAACAGATTAGACATCTGTGCACGTAGGCTCTTTGGTAGGGCAGGGCTGCTTACTCTGGCACGCAAGCATTATCAGTACAACCAGCTTTCAGTGAACACGTAACTTCTGACTTTATGAAAGTACCTGCAGAAACAGAAAAATGGGGGCTGGTAAACAAATTGGAAGGGGAGTAGTGACTAACTTAACAGAATACATTTTTTCCATTCAACAATCCCTCCTTTTAGACTCTACTAAAACACTTTATCTAATTAAATAATAAAAAATATAATTTCCAGATACATAAAACTTCTTGAGTACAGAAAGCATAAAAGAGAACAAATTAACATACTTAGTGATATAATCACCATGAACACCATATTCCTCCACCTCTAAATCTGATCCTTTTGCCTGTGGGTTACCATCATCTGGATAACATGCTATATTTAGCTCTTTATTAAAACCTCCTGTATCAAAGGTAAAAAGCTTACTAACATGTGCTGCCCATAAAACTCCAAACCAAGCCGTGCAAGAGCCATTGTGGAAGAATGGGAGTGGTATGAGAGGCGTTCCCCCTTTTTCCTGGTGTGCAGGCAACAATCCACAAACCCAGCAATCAAAAATATTAGCAATACTATGCGTATAATGCAACATTTGATTGTTCAGATATAGGTGTTGGGCATACTTGTGTATGCATAGGAAATTTCACATGTAGGAGCCAAGCTATTACACAAATACTCATAACACTAGATAAACTTGCTGCCAAATAAATTAATGTTCATTTATGTTTAGTCTCTCTCGACGTAGGGTGTTGAATATCCGGGCGTTCTTCCTCCATGTTTGGCATCCAAAAATCAACAATGTCTTTAACTGTATTGTTTCTTAAAAATGCTGCACAAAAATATTTTTTTCCAAAAATGTCTATAGTTTATGTCCAATGCATATATCAGTCAGTGGGGAATTTCAGAAAGAAAGCAAACATTTTGAAGCAATCAATCAAACAGCATTTTCACCTCAAAGTCCAAGCAAAAAAAAAAAAATTGTTGGAGACTTGCAGTTCAATAAAACCATAGTAATGAAAAAGAAAGTCATTATATCAAGTATTCAAGAAAGATTGTCCACAAGTTCATCCCCTACAGCCTGAAGGATCGTTAAATAGATTACTTTGTTTTTCAAGAAATATTTCTGGGCCAACTGGTAAAGTTCAGATTTTATTTCCAACCCTGGGCAGAGCAAAGTAATGTACACAAGGATAGTATCAGCAGTTTTCTGCACCACAAATCTTCTTCTTTGCATTCAAATATTCTTTTCTCTTCAGCTCTTGACAGTTCTCAGTTATTTCGGCATTTCTTGACTCTTTATCAGCTTGCCATCAGGGTGGCTTATACAGTTCAAACTTCGCATTACACAGTTCATTCAATGTGTCATTCTGTATTTTAATTTCCATGCAATCTGACCACTCCGGTGCTGAGAAACTCCGCACTGGGCTGCTTAATTCAGACACTCTGTTCATCACCACCCCCTTTTCTAAATCGTTTTTGGCCACTATAGGTGTGGCAGGGTATACTCAGACATGAGTCCCTTTCTCACTGCACAATCAGGATTCAAAGGGATGGTGCAGTGAGATAAATAACGGTGATGGATCAAGCCCTGATCTTTGGACTGGGTAAGAGTGGTCTGCTTAATTCAGACACTCAGTTCATCACCACCCCCTTTTCTAAATCGAGAAACTGACAGAGCACCGTCAATCTTTTGCACGTTTTCAATACAAGCTTTTCACTTTTATTTTCACTTTGATCGGTTTTAGCTATGGGTGCAAATGATTTTTCAAGGGACCACTGCAGGCATTTTGGATACCCTTACAGCCACCTTTTTTGTTCCTCCACTGGTAGGCCCACAGTACTAATGTTTCCTTCAGAGGCTGCACCAGACTCATTACTGCTTTCATCGGAGTCCGTTTAAAATTTTTGCTTTTCCAGTGCAGTTTGCTCTAGTGATGCTTCAAACTGTGTGAGTTCCCTTACAGCTTGACTGACACCTCTTCTGTTGGCTTTTGAGCACTGCTGCATCTTTTCTTGAAGAGGAGCTGTTTTATCAGGGGGACACAGGACCATAGTGTGTGAGAGGCATGCACCCAATTTAGAAGGCCACCCCGTTTCACAATAGTCTTTGCCAGGATCATTTAAAATAGCCCTTTCCATTTCACAGCATCTCTCAGATCAAAGTTTTGGCACCAACCATTATGCAGATCTTGTGTAGCCGCTGCAATCTGGTGAAAAACTGCATGCTCCACATCGGCCAGACCTTCACAGCAATAGCTAGTCTTTTCATCAGTGATTTTCACAAGTGCATTTGCATGTACATATTCAAGCCACTTCAGTGATGCTGAAACACAGTCTTTTGCAAAGTGTAACTCTGTGCTGTCTTTGTGTTGCTTTACTGTGCTTGAAACATCAGGCAGATAGCTGCAATCCAATCTTTGTCCAATCTGTGATTCTGCACACAGCATCTTTGAGACCTCATAATCTTATTTCAGAGAAACAGGGAATCTATACCTGGGCATCGGTTTTTGCAATTACACATTTTCTACTATACAGTTGTCATTTTTCTCATATTCTGTTCTGATACAACCTTGTTGTTCTGCTTATAAAATATTTTCTGGTACCTCTTTCAGTTCTTAACAAGTGTTAGCATTGAATTAACAGTATCCTTTTCAAATGTACCTGTAAAAATTCAATTGAATGTATATGCTAACTGGACACAATATTGTACAACTAAATTAGCATTGGTCTCTCCTATGACAATATTGACTCCCATTTGAGCAGTTATACTGCATGTTCTAGCAAGGGCAATCCATTTCTAATTTTTGGGCTGATATAACTACTGAAAGCCATGAAACTTTGACAACATATAGGGAGCACAGCGTGTGCTGCTCCTAATCTGGCATTGCTACCTTTAAAACCTGGGCAATCTGCAAAATGGACATTGTTGGGTTCAATCAGACGTTCATCCTTAGTCTAACCACAGTTTTACGCATAGATTCATGACACCTAGACATTCAGATTCAAATTGTTTGTAATGAAACTGATTTGTTGGCTGTAAGCTCCATACATTTGAATTCAGACATTTTAGTCTTAGTATTATCCCAAAACAACTTTACAAAAGAAGGCATATTTTTCTCACTCTTTTTTGACTGACATTTACCATAGCTACTAAATTAAGGCAGCTGGGCATTTCTGTGACGTTTGGATCAAGGGTCATTGGGAAATACGTCAGACCTTTGAACACATTCGTTTCTGAACAGGAACTGAGAGAGAGCAGCCCTCCTACTCACTGCAAATTGTTGTATTTACTTTAAAATAAACTTGCATCCTAGTGCCTGGGCACGACACTTTTTCTCTTTCAACTCTAGGAATGCTTTTGTGCAATTGTTGTCCAATGGAAGCGGATCAGACACATGTGCGTCAGCCTCAGTAAAGTCTTAGCCACTAGTGAAAGGTTTGGTAACCACTCACTATAGCAGCCAATGATTTCCTTAAAAAATCCTGACTTTCTGAATTTGAGATGGATTCATCTGGTGAATTATTTCCACTCTCTAGTGACACCTTTCTAGCTCCTTTTCTAATTATGTGTCCCAGACATCCATCTTCTTTTTGACAGTATTCCTAACTATTCTCATGCAAAAGCACTGTGACATGAACTTGACAAAAATTAATAACAGTAAGCCATTCTTCAGCACATGGAATGTGAAAAAAGATATTGGCTGGATTCAGTACCATAGGACAACCTAGAAAAGTTAAACTACTAATCTCATGCATTATTCTGTTCTTTTCATGTAGTTTCTGTGAACCTGTGATCAGAATGTACATAAACTTCCAATCAATTCTATCAAACATCCTTTACTGAGTTTATCTTGAATTATTAGTAACATTTCTGCCACTGATGGTGTTCTTGAACACATGTCATCTAGTTCTAATTTGAATAAGACATGTTCTGCGTGTTGTATTAATCTGACATCTTTCTCTGTGAACTTCCTTCTGTGTTTATTTCTTTCAAATCATAAATCTGCTATAGCTGTCTCTTGTTGGGCCATTTTAAAATGGACACCCTCATCAGGAATCTGATAATTAACATCCTCTACTATTTTCTGGTGCGCACTACACTTGACAATAACCCCTCGCTTTGGTAGTGTTAATGCAGTCAGCAAATTTTGAAGTAACTCTCCATTCTGTCTCCACAATTGTATGCAGTGTGGAAATAGCATAATCTGCAGTCGTGGTGCCATCGGGTAGCTTAAAACAAGATCCATCTACAATATAAAAAACAGCAAAGGCAGTGAGGGAAAACAATTACAGCCGCACTTGCTCTTCTATCACTGTATGTAAGTTCACCTAACAGTCTGGCTTGTGCCCTCCTTTGTAAGTCCGCTGCCCAAGGACCTAAATTTAAACTATACAAATATAATTGCTCAAAGAGGCACATATTAAATCACATTCAATATGCGCACAGATCACACATATTGATAAGGAAACTTGTCTTCATAGAATAATCTTCTTTAATCTTGATCCACACAGCCAACGCGTTTCATCCCAGCGGGCTTCATCAGGGCTAATGCGGAAAATTCTATTCCACGTCCTTGTTCTTTGACCGGGGTGGATTATCACATCACCGTTGGTATCGTGTGCGAAACAGAATACTGAATCTGGAACGAACTGAGGATCTAGTGCATTTGCACTAAACTTGTCAGGAGCCTGAAACGGCCAAATTCGAGCAAGGTTACAAATTTTGGATACCTCGCAGAAAATCCTAACTTGATAAGGATATCTGTGTGAGAAGTGAATATTGGAGGATCACTCGACGACTTATAAGGACGTGGAATATAATTTTCCGTGTTTGCCCTGTTGAAGCCTGCTGGGCTGAAACGCGTTGGCTGTGCGACTCGAGATTAAAGAAGATTTTTCTATGAAGACAATTTTCTTATCAATCTGTGCGCATATTGTATGCTATTTAATATGTGCCTCTTCAAGATCCTTCTACATACAATTCACCCTGAGCATCAGGCAGGGGCATGTCGGTCAGGTCCACTCAACCCTTTGTTTGTTCTTCAGTGGTAAAAATATAGTGATGTATATCACTAGCCTGTTCAGAGGGCACTGGCAACAAAGTAGTTGGATTCAAGGTCAGGCAGCGTTTAAGTGTAATGTGTGGTGCTATCAAAGTGAGTTTGTACCCGGTAAGACGAGCACTCATCAAATGTTGTGTCTTAGTTTGATTCAATAATACATCAACTGAATGGGGAACAAAAAACCTCAATTTCTGATCCAGTACAAGTCCTGCTGATTGTCTGATTGAAATGGCAGTTGTTGCCACCGCCTTTAGGCAACCAGGTAGTGCCCTGGCCACATATACTTTTTGCATTTAAAGTCTAACCCTTCTCTCATCACTTTCTACACTCTCTTCTTGTGCTTTTAATTATAATTCTTACATTTTCTGTACAATAGTCTGTTCTTCAAATGTCTTCCTATCCTTTTCTTCTTTAATCTGTTTCTTTAATTTGTTTTCCCCATAACCCTACGTCATCAAACCTACTCTCCCTACTTTTTCTCTTAAAGAGCTTCTCTGCTACATATTGCAGTTTATTTAAATCAAAGGTACAATTTAAGTGGCCACTGTAAACTGGCATCTGCCTTCATATATTTGACCCGCAATGTGCTAAACAGTATGGAAGAAATACCGTATTCAATGTACATTTTATTATTCAGAGTGCCTTCTAGAGGCACTGGCTGTCTTTCTTTCAAAATACTATTTGTGTTGCAACAACAACATAATGCACGAAGTGGGCTCAAAACAGGCATGTTGACCAAATACTTCTTAACAATAGCGTTAATAGACTAGATGAGAAAAATTCTCACATTACCTCTCAAAGTCATTTGCAAATGCCTTTTTACTAACAAAAGATCCAAAAAAGACAACCAATTAGATCCTACCTGATCGCAGTACTCCAACTCCCACCTGCCAATCCTCTGATCAAAAGATCACCTCCAAAATGCCAACCGAAGAGCCCCAGTTCAAACATACAGCAGCCACAAAGGTCAGGTCGATAAGCTGAAAACCACCTTGGCTGCGAAAGCAAGTCTCAGTCTACGGGCGCCCCCTAGTGTTCCAGTCGAAATGACCTCCTGGTCCGGCTGTGTCCTTCAATGGGGCCCCACGTTGCCCGCGTCAGTTGTAGAAGTGTATCTGTCTCAGTGGTGCAGGAACACCCCTAGTCTACGGGTTCACAAATGAGGATCCACACTGGAGTGGAACAAAACACAGGTGTATTACAACTCATGAGATGAGTCATCACTCAGACACTGCAAGTGCCAGAGGGAGGGGCTAACAAGTAGAAGTTCAAACATGGCATTTATACTTTTCGGTGCCTCGTGAAACACATTGAAACCACTTCAGCATTGTTACATAATGCTTACACAACCCCCTTGTATAATGTTTACATGCTGAACTGTTGAATCCTGATAAACTCCTACCCACGTCATCTTTGTAGATCGGCAAGGGAGGTTACAGGTGTTGTTGGGCAAACAGATTAGATATCTGTGCAGGTAGGCCCTTCGGCAGGGCAGGGCTGCTTTCTCTGACATGCAAGCATTATCAGTACAACCAAACACGTAACTTCTGACTTTATGAGAGTCCCCGCAGAAACACAAAATGGGGGCTGGTAGACAAAATGGAAGAGGAGCAGAGGCTAACTTAACAGAATACATTTTTTACCGTTCAACTAACTGAAGTCCTCTAGATATAGTTTGTAGTAAAGGGGTCAGTTGCCGGACTTGGGATCAACAAGTCTAGGGGCAGCAGTAGGTAGAACAGAAAGCAACTTCACCGTCCGGTGGTCGAGGGGAACGCAAAAGCTGCCTGTAACTTTGTGGTAGGCAGGACTACAGTTCCCACAATGCACTAGACCATCTGCTGGGCAATCCCTCGGTGGGCCCGATGGCCAGGGATTATTTGGATCCGTAGCCTTGTTTTACCTATAGCACATAGTGGCAAGATTTCACCTGTATTTGGAGGACAAGGATGCGTGCCGAATCCCTATAAAATGGTTTGTCAATGTCTGTTTTGTGTCACTCTAAGTGATTTCAGGATCCATACTCTGCCCCCAACTAAGAATGGCTTACATTTGCAGCTGTGCTTGGTACTCAACTGATCTATACTACTATACATTGACATTCTAGTATTGGGCTATCCTCAATCTCTGTAGTTGTTTGAATAATGTATGGACTGGAGTGTTCTGGAATTTTACAGAATACACATTTTCATTATATCAAATTACCAAATGGGTAGCAGTTTACCCTTGACCTAAACCCAGCATGTAGTGAAGCCAAGGAATTATTATTATACTGTTATGGTTTGTGCCTTTACCTATGCTTTCCACAGAACTCCGAGAGTGTATCCAAGCATATTATCTGAGCTCAAACTATGTTAACCCCTCAGGATTAACTCTTTCCGTGCTGATGACGGAACCGCTCCGACATCAGCCGTGGTGGTGCTGTGCTGATGACGGAGCGGTTCCATAATGGCCCGCCCGACGCTCCTGCGTGGCGCGGATTCCGCGCCTCCGCTGGGCGTTCTATTGAGCGGGCGGGGCCATGACGGAACCGCTCCGTCATCAGCACAGCTCAACTGCGGCTGGTGACGGAGCGCTTCAGTCACCAGCATGTGCGTGCCGCGCGGCCCCCCGCCCCCTTAGCGCTGCTGCGGAATAGCCGCCGCAGCGGAGGTGTTAAGGGACGTGTCTCTTTCATGACTGGCAAAAGTTGGTTTTTACAAAGAGCTTTATATTCTTGGGCTAAAAACCCATAACATTTACTGGCAGACTTTATCAAACAAATTTACCCCTTCTAAAAGGAGTAGGCCCAGCCTGCTGAAATTAGCATGAGCTCTTTAATCCATAACTGTCTACTGGCAAGATTTTGGAAAGGTGGGGTGGATACCAAACTAACTATGCTGAATACTCCTTATGCTAAATTTACAGAGAGAAGGGTATGACCTGATTGTCGTTAATCTATTCAGTTTTATAATGGAGACACTTGATTCCGTGAGGGAATCATTGGCTCAGTCCTTAATAATGGATGCCGGTAGTCTGATATTCTGCTAATGGTTCTGATTACTTTATTTTCTACAGCCCAGACTACAATGTGGAGTTCTTCAGACAGTTTACACTGGTTATGAATGCCTTGGATAACCGTGGTAAGTCTACAGTGCTTATTTTACCATGTTTTTTTTATTTCTGATACTGCCCTGTTCTAATGTGATTGTGTGCCCAGTATAGCTTGAGGTAGATGACGATGGAACCTTGGGCCACAAGCGAGGTTTAACAGTTGGGCATCTGCATCAAGCAGAAAGCCAACATCATGTTTTACAATATGTGATGATTATCCCCTCTCTGAGAAATGAGAGCACTCCCCTTTTCTACACAAGTACTCTTGGACGATTATGGTCCTTATTGTCCTTTTGTAGTTTATTCGGTTCTCCAGCACCTCTGTGTTGGTAGGAAGTGACTGTGATCAGTAGGCCCCATGTTGTCGAACACCCTTAACGTACGACTAAAATGACATTACTCCTTGCTTTCATGTCGTGCCTCAATACCAAACTATCCAAACATGTTACAGCTCCGACGCCTTTTGGCGAGTTTCGTACTATAGAAATGGCAGTCTAATGCCCATTCTGACTAGGGGGTGAGATAAAAGAATATTCACCACTTATTCCATACCCTACCTATCTGATCTGTGGTCTTCCCTTCTCTTGCCTCTGTTCACTTACACCCTAGTGCGTTGCAGTAACAGAAAGTAGATGCATGGCTGATATTACATCCGTTCGAGGCATGTGGGCTGCTGAATTCATATCTGTGCATAGATCGCCGCCTAGTGTTGGGTCCGGATGATTGCACATTGTTGTCCTGGAAGAGTCTTCGAAGTATCACGAGATAGGTGGCTCCTCCCCTGGACTACAGTGCGCATGGGCATCGCCTCCATCCCCAGATTGTTTTTTTCCGCCATTGGGTTCGGATGTGTTTCGGTTCCCTCTGTCGGAATCGATAGTTGTTCAACTTTTCTGCTCGAGACCAAAAGGTCTTTAGGCTGAGCGTCGGTATAGTTTCGTTCGGGTTTCTTGTCTGACTCTCAGCTCCGAACTCTTGCTACCCTTCCGCGTGCTCTCTGCGCGGACGGGCCTACACTACACTTCTGCTATGGAGCGGACTCCGTTCAAGAAGTGTCCGGTGTGTAACTCCAAATATCCACACCTCGACGTGCACCCCGTGTGCAATAAATGCTTGTCACCGGCCCATGACGAAGACAGCTGCATGGCGTGTTCGAAATTCCGGTGCAAGAAAACTCTCAAGATTCGTCGGGCCGCTAGACTCCAGGCCCAGTTATCGGCTACCCCGGCGCCCCCACCAGACAACATATTCGAAGAATCTGTTGGAGACGACGACGACGTACAAGTTTCGGACTCTAGTCCCGCGTCCGAAGGGGATGCCTACGACGCGGGTGATGAGGACTTTGACGAAGTCGCCGACGAGGTAGGGGACGACGATCGGGCTATTGCCACCGTGGGGGATAGCTCGGAGGAGGAGCATCCCCAACCAGACTCAGGGGTCAATCCCCTTCATGCGGCCCAGGTCGAGGGATCGCCTTTGGGCCTTACCCAAGACCTTGTTATAAGTCCAGCAGCCCCGCCTCCGGGCCCGGTCACGGACATTTCTAAGGCGACACTCCCGTCCAAGAAAACGAAAGTGAAGCCATCGGGTCACGCTTCCTTGGTTTCAAAACCGAAAGTGAAAGTTGCGGTGGTGCAGAAGGTTCTGGAGGCGTCAACTTCCAAAAAATTCAAAATGGCCGACTTGAAGAGCCACGCCAAAATGGCCGACCCGAAAACATCGGGGTCGACGCCGAAGGCGAAGTTGTCTGACGCGGCTGCGTCGGCGCCGAAGACGGTCGGGGTCGAAGACCCGAAGACGGCTCCGAAGAAGCGTCAGGGCGACGCCGCAACCCAGGCTCAGCCGGCGCCGGCCCTTGGAGACAAGGCGCGTGAGGTGTCGGCCCCGAAGAAGGTGCCTTTCATCGAACCGACTCCCGACTCGGGGAGATCGCTTGAGCCGGTCTAGCCCTCTCCGGCCTTAACGAAGAAGGTAGCGGAATCCCTGAAGCGGATACGGAAGGACGATGTGGTCCCCGATTCGGACGACGTGGCGCCTAAGCACACGCCGAAGCCTGCGAAGGCGCAAACGCCTATCCGCTTTACCCTGCCGCCAAAGTCGACGCCGAAGGCTTTCGCGCCGAAACAGGGCGGGCCCTCGAAGGGGGTCTTGACACCAAAAGCAGCCTTGGTGGTGTCGAAGCTTCGGCTCCAGCCACTTGCTGAAGAGGAGCGTCGGGAGGTCATCATTGACGCCAGTACTGGAAAACTGTCTCTCCTCAAGAGGAAAATCACCACGGAGCCGGTGTTGGAACATTTTCGGATCCCTCTCAAGAATAAGAGGGACTCTGCGGGGTCTTCGGCCCCGATAGAGCCTATGTCTCCACAAGCCCTACAACACTCGCCAACGCGTTCCACCGCAGGCGATGCTGATGAGGACGTCGAGTACAACTACCCGGCGTACTCGGATCCGGAGGAGGAACTCAAACCTTGGTCGGCCGGAGGCGACCCAGAGGACCCGCAGTCGGGCCAGGACACGCAGCTTTTTGCGGCCAAGACATCACCGACGGAGGACTCGGCGGCCTTCAACGCTCTAATCGAGAGAGCTGCGGCTAACCACGATGTCGAGCTGCACTCAGACCCTGTGGATGTGGACTTTTTATTTGACACTTTCTCAGTAGCCGAAAAGTCAGTCAAAACACTGCCAATGCTTAAGGGGGTGCTAAAACACGCAACGGAGGTCTTCAAGGAGCCCACCCGGGCGTGTGTCATCAACCCTCGCATTGACAAAAAATATAAGGCAGCGCCCTCGGATCCAACATACATCAAGGGACACTTGCCACTGGACTCGTTGGTTGTATCCAACGCTCGGAAGAGGGCGAACTCGCAGACCACTGGTGACGCTCCTCCCCCAGACAAAGAGTCCAAAATCTTCGAGGCCTCAGGGAAACGAATTGCTGCACAGGCAGCTAATATTTGGAGAATCTCAAACACACAGGCCCTACTTGCACGCTATGATAGGGCTCATTATGACACCTTAGAATCACTACTGCAACACTTGCCTGACCAGTACAAGGAGGCAGGAGAAATGCTGATTCAGGAAGGAAAGCTCATCACAAACGCATCCATAAAATGTGCGCTGGATGTGGCCGATACAGCCTCCAGGGCAATCAACACCAGTGTGTTGCTTAGACGGCATGCTTGGCTTCGAATTTCAGGGTTCAAGCCCAATATTCAAACGACAATACTGAACCAAACAGTTAATCCTGACCACCTGTTTGGCCCTGAGGTGGATGCGACGCTGGAAAAAATGAAAAAAGATACAGACACTGCCAAGTCTATGGGGGCCCTCCAGTCTCAGCAGTTTCGGAGTGGTTCCTTTCGCCGCTCCAATTCCAGAGGCACCTCAAGGGGTCAGGCATCGCAGTCCACACAGTATTACAAAAGTAACACCCAAACCTCATACAACAACAAGGGTAGAGGTGGCTACAGAGGCAATAACGTCAAGGGCAGGGGACGTGGAAACAACAGCTCCAGGTCCACCACCGCCAACAAGCAGTGACGTCTTGTCACTGCCCCCCCGACCATACAACACCGGTCGGGGGGAGACTCCAGCAGTTCCTGCCCGCGTGGAAATCCATCACCACGGACAGGTGGGTCAAGTCTCTTATCCAGTACGGTTACTGTCTGGAACTTACTTCCATTCCACCAAACATACCCCCAAGGAGCCGTCCTATGTCCGGCGAGCACTTGACCTTGTTGCAGCAGGAAGTTCTAGTCATGCTGCAAAAAGGGGCAATAGAGCTCGTTCCATTGCAGGAAAGGGGAACAGGGGTTTACTCCCTGTATTTTCTAATCCCCAAAAAGGACGGATCCCTCAGGCCCATCCTGGACCTCAGGCCCCTCAATTGGTACATTCTCTCGGAGCACTTCCATATGCTCACGTTACAGCAAGTACTCCCTCTGCTTCAGCAGGGGGACTTCCTGGCTACGCTGGATCTGAAAGATGCATATTTTCATATCCCCCTGCATCCTTCCCACAGGAAGTATCTCAGATTCACGATTCAAGACCAGCATTACCAGTTCAGGGTTCTGCCGTTCGGGGTCACCACGGCGCCAAGGGTATTTACAAAGTGCCTAGCGACTGTGGCGGCGCATCTCCGTCGCCAGAATGTCCACGTCTACCCCTACCTGGACGACTGGCTCATTCAAGCAAAGACAGAACAACAGTGCGTCGACCATGTGTCACGCACCATTCATCTCCTGCACGATCTGGGATTCTCTCTGAACTACCCAAAGTCCCATCTCCAGCCCGCCCACGTGCGACAGTATCTGGGCGCGACAATCAACACTCTGGCAGCCACTGCGCAGCCAAATTCAGTGAGAATCGTCCGTATTCAGACGCTGATCCAACGATTCAGACCTCAGCACTCGCTTCCAGCGAAAGTGTTCATGCAGTTGATAGGCATGATGGCCTCCTGCATCTCAATTGTCCCGCACGCGAGACTACATATGCGTCCGCTTCAGGAGTGCCTAGCACGTCAGTGGACTCAGGCTCATGGGCAACTGACAGACCTAGTGTTGGTGAGCGGTCGGGCATACAACTCTGCATTGGTGGAATCCACAAAACCTTTGCAAGGGCCGACCATTCCAAGAGCCTGTGCCACAGATTATCCTGACGACGGACGCCTCTCTCCAGGGATGGGGAGCGCATGTACTCCAGTACACAGTGCAGGGACTATGGACACTACAGCAAAGGAAGATGCACATCAATGTGTTGGAACTGATGGCAGTCTTCATGGCCTGAAAGGCGTTCAAAGTACATCTGTGCAACAAAGTCGTGTTGATCCGGACGGACAACATGACGGCCATGTACTACATTCAGAAGCAGGGAGGCACACACTCTCCACAGCTGTCTCATCTGGCTCAGAGCATGTGGAAGTGGGCCATTCAGAGGAACATCTTCCTCATGGCAGAGCATCTCCCGGGCAAGGACAGATGGCGGATCTGCTCAGCAGGCACAGCCATCAAATGCACGAGTGGGAGATACATCCATCAGTACTCCAACCGTACTTCCAAAAGTGGGGTCATCCAGAGATAGACCTGTTCGCCACAAAGGAGAACGCAAAATGCCAAAGCTTCGCCGCCAGGTTCCCACACCCGCAATCACAGGGCAATGCGATGTGGATGAACTGGTCAGGCAGATTTGCGTACGCTTTTCCCCCAGCACCGCTGATACCGCTGGTGGCACGCAAGCTCAGGCAGCACTCGATGACTCTCATCCTCGTTGCTCCAACGTGGGCTCGCCAACCATGGTACACCACGTTTCTGGAACTCTCCGTGGTACCGCATCAAAGGCTTCATCTCACTCCCAGCCTTTTGACGCAGAGCCATGGCGACATTCAGCACCCAGACCCGCAACAGCTCAACCTGGCGATCTGGCTCCTGAAGTCCTAGAGTTTGGCTACCTCAATCTTCCTCCCGATTGCATGGACATCATTCGAGATGCAAGGAAGCCCACTACTAGAGCTTGTTATGCGGCTAAATGGAAGAGGTTTGTCATCTACTGTGTTAACCACAATATTGACCCACTAGATGCTTCCATTCAAAACATCATTTGTTACCTGTTCCACCTGTATCAATGCAATTTGGCGTACTCTTCCATCCGCATTCACCTGTCTGCTATGGCAGCATACCTCCAGAATAGGCAACACCTGTCGCTCTTTAAGGTCCCTGCTATCAAGGCTTTTTTGGAAGGACTCAAGAGTCATTCCACCAAGGACACCACCAGCTCCAGAATGGAACCTCAATGTGGTTCTTACAAGACTGATGGGTCCTCCCTTCGAGCCACTGCACTCTTGTGAGCTTCAGTTTCTAACTTGGAAGGTTGCGTTCTTAGTAGCAATCACATCGCTACGGAGGGTTAGCGAGCTGCAGGCGCTCACCATCCAAGAACCTTTCTTCCAGGTACATGCTAACAGGGTTGTGCTCCGCACTAACCCTAAATTCTTACCCAAGGTTGTATCTCAATTCCATATAAACCAGACAATTGAGTTGCCGGTGTTTTTCCAGAACCCAGAGACGCTGGCGGAGCGGATGCTCCACACCCTTGACGTTAAGAGAGCCTTGATGTACTATGTAGACAGGACAAAAGATTTTCGCAAAACCAAGCAGCTTTTCGTTGCTTCTGCCACACACCACAAGGGAAACGCTATCTCCAAAGCTGGGATCGCTAGGTGGATCGTGAAATGCATTCAAATCTGCTACGCTAAAGCTAAGCGCACTCTCACTATCCCACCAAGGGCCCACTCCACCAGGAAGTTGGGGGCCTCTATGGCTTTCCTAGGTAACATTCCCTTAGAAGATATCTGTAGAGCAGCCACATGGTCTACCACACATACTTTCACTAAACACTACTGTGTAGACGTGCACTCCAAACAGCAGGCAGCTGTTGGTCAGGCTGTTCTCAAGACACTTTTTCAGACTGCTGCACCTGGCACGGGCGGCCGCCGCTAATGGAGGGACTGCTATGTATTCTATGCACAGATATGAATTCAGCAGCCCACATGCCTCGAACTGCAAATGCTACTTACCAGTATGCATCTGTTCTTGGCATGTAGGGCTGCTGACATTCATATCGCCCTCCCTCCTCCCCGGCGCCTGTAGCAGCTGCAGTGTTCATTCATATGTATATATATGCTCATAGCATGGTCATCACTCACATACTTCACTCCATCTCTGCCAATGGCTAAAAACAATCTGGGGATGGAGGCGATGCCCATGCGCACTGTAGTCCAGGGGAGGAGCCACCTATCTCGTGATACTTCGAAGACTCTTCCAGGACAACAATGTGCAATCATCCGGACCCAACACTAGGCGGCGATCTATGCACAGATATGAATGTCAGCAGCCCTACATGCCAAGAACAGATGCATACAGGTAAGTAGCATTTGCATTTATGCAAATACACAAATAGCAGATGGCATTACAAGCAACATGTTAGTCTGAAGCTCTGTATACACAGTACTGAACCCAGCTGGCACACATTCCAGAAATAAATCTCTTTGCTAGTTTGTTTTACACTAATACCTTTTTAACAGACAGAGCTTAATGTGTACCTGGAAAAATGTTCTTTTTAATATACCCGCTTTCTTTAGTGTTTCTCTTTTTTTAATCCATTTTAACAGTTCGTAATGCCTATTCCTTTTACCAAAGACACTTTGTTAAACATGAAGAGGAAGAGGTGCCTTGTGCCATGATCCAAAAAGATTTTCAATTGAGGCTCTGTTGCTTCAAACCGTTTTGTGTATATTCTATTTTCAGTGTTTTTGTCTGAGGAAATTTTCATTCAAAGGAATATCGGTCAGTTTTATGAATGATGTCTCCTACATGGCTTGCATTCTAGCATACCGGTGTGCGGTCTTTTGGAGGTCGAGTACTGCTACCAGTCCTTTTCTACCAGGAGCGTCACTATTTTCATCAAACCTCACGGGCAATGCTATGACCAGATCATCCTCCATAGTATCTTCCGCTCCTGGGACATCCTTCCTACTTTATCTTTAGGTGGATACAAAATATTCGTGCTAACAATTATACATCATTATTGCTCACCTCCGGATATTTTATCAACTTGTGGAGATAAATACTCGCTTCCTTCACTATTGCTCTCATCACCTTACCATCTACTCACTGGAAGTTATCCTCGTGGAGGTTCTACAAATGTCAACACAAATAACGATCTGAATCTAAGCTACCTCCACTATACTGTTCTACCACCTCCTTTTCTCTGATGTCATAACATCATATGACAAGCTATAGGACTCATCGTTCCACATCTCAAGATCTTAAGAAGCTGCCTTTACCGACTGACCTTTTATATCCACACCACACCTAACTGTGAGTCCTGGACTCTTTGAAACTCTAACAATAGACGGTCACCTGAAGAAGGCTCAAGAGCCGAAACGCGCGTAGTGGTGTCTACCGCTTTGCCTTCATCACTGTATATATGTTTCATGTCTATTGATTTTGTATTTTCTCTTTTGTATTTTTTAAGTCAAGACTATATAAAATTTAAACACATAATCACTTATAAAAACTATATATACAAAAAACAGTAGAAAACAAAAGAAAAATAAACAATAAAGCTCTATCAGAAATTATTTTGCTCATTGGTTTCTGTACACAAGTGGACTTAATATACTGTTTCATTCTAGGTTTTTATTTACAAAAAAACGTAAATTGTATTATCTAATCAATGTATGTCACTTTGCTATAGACCTTTCCTAACTCTAATGTCTCCTACATAACCCTCTTCTAATTTTCCAGTTGCACGTAACCATGTGAACAGGATGTGCCTAGCTGCTGATGTCCCTCTTATAGAAAGTGGTACTGCAGGGTACCTCGGACAAGTAACTGTTATTAAAAAGGTTAGATGGTTTCTTTTCGATATTTCTTTTGCTTTGTTCTGGGAGAATATTTAATGTAATTGGTAAGCCTTCAACATGTTTACTTTTACAAAATAAATGCTGTTTCCCTCTCTTTATACAAGGATTTCGATATACCAAATAGCTGGAACATTCACTATAGGAAGCTGGCTCTGTACATATTATGCCACTAGGTGGTTATACCATGCACAGAGTCCCAGGGTTCCCCAAAAGTGTACAGGGCTCAATGTAAAACCCAAAGTGCTCTATTAGTTGTGGTGTAGGCATGCAGCCTTAGGCCTAACACAGAAGATTGTAAGACCTTTATTGCACAGCATTGATTAATAATGGACACGCGACTCAAAAAGGAAGTCCACCCCAATTTTTAAAAAATATGCTTTATTTGTACTTTATTTTGAAGACTTAGATCTTTGCAGTAAGGTAAGTACGTTTTTAGATAAAAAATAAATTTCACTTTCAAAAGTAGACAGTGCAATTTCTGAACAGTTCTGTGTTATCCTATAAAGGAAAAAAATTGTGATTAAACAGGCAAGTACGCCACTTACAGTTCCAATCTTCGGGACCAAAACTCGGCGAGGGAAGTACCAACACTACACCACCAGCGGTACAGGGGTGGCTGGGTGCAGAGGTCAATCAGTGTTCAGCCCAATGCGTTTCAATGGAGATTGGGGTGCTCAGAACCACATTGCTTGCAGGTAGGTAAATCGGTTGCAGGGACCAAACTTTGAGGATTAGAGCAAGCACGGGGAGCACAAAGCCGCACCAAACATGAGGCACAGAGGTGGCCTGATGCAGGGTGCAATTTTGACAGTGGGCGTCCAAAGCTCTTCAATGTAGACTTTGCAAGAAGCAGACCAACAATAGCAAAGGTAAGTAGTTATGGAGGGGGTTGTGCGGGCACCGTCTGTTCAGCTCACCAAGGCCAAGAGGCTTAGGTCCAGGGTTGTCTTTTGATATCTGAGTCTTCTTGCCGGTCGCGGTCAGAAGAAGCCTCTGGATTCAGTGTGCAGGTGTTGTCATGGAGTCCATGAGGGGTCAGCCAACGCTGGACTTTAGGTCAGGATCGTTGGGGAATCTGTTCTGGGTCAGTGGTCCACCTGGATTTGGGCCAGAGTTGTCTGGTGCAGAGTGGGCAGGACTCTCAGATCCGCAGGGCACCAGAGTCCTTTGTGTTGAATTCTTGTCGACAGAAGTGTCCTTGAGTTCTGGTCATTTTCAAAGCTCAGGCAGACTTCCTCTGGTTTCTGCAAGTCGCTGGCTCCAGGACATTCTTCATCTTCTGCAGGGTCTTCCAAGCTGGTGACAGGCTGTTAGGGCCTGGTCAGTAGTCCTCTTCAGGCTTCGCTGTATGGTGCCTTCTTCGTCCTTTTTCTCGCAGGCAACTGGTTTCTATGTCTGGGGAGTCACCTAAAAAACTAAATTTAGGAGGTGATTTAGTGGAGTAGCAGGTAGGGCCAATGACACCTTACCTGGGATGACTACACCCGCTATTATGCCACTCTCCTGTGGGAGTAGGCTTAGACCTAGCCCTGATTGGAGGAGTGCCTTCATCCTCAATATGGAGGGGACTGAAAAATGTTCTTCACTTGGCCTCCTCCGCCTGAGGTGTGGAGATGGCAAAGGTGGGCATACCTCCTAGCCGGTTTTCCCCACCCTAAGTGGGGGTGTAAACCGGGGACTGCCATCTACTGCTAGAAGCAGAGGCTGGTTCGCATTACAAAGTCTGCAGGCCTTTGAAGCTTTCCTTCGAGCACAGGGCCCATCCTGTAGAAGGAGGTGTGACACCTCTTCCCAGGATCTGCATTGTTTCTGGTCCCAGGGAGCAGATTCTCTCACCCAGGGGTCCAGAAACATGTCTGTGTGTGGCAGGCTTCCTAAAGCTAGTCACTGACCACACCAGAGTCAGTAGGTTTTCAGGGAGGGCACCTCTGAGATGTCCTCTGACTACATATTACAGTAAATCCCAAACTGGCACCAATGTGTGTAGGAAGCTGGCTCTGTGTGTGATATTTGCCACTAGTTCCCCAAAAGTGTACAGGGCTCAATATAAAACCCAAAGTGATCTATTTGTGGTAGTGTGGGCGAGCAGCCTTAGGTTTAACATAGAGGAGTACCATGCACTTAAACTTTTTCACACAGTCCAATGGTATCCTATGGGGAAAAGAATATTGCGGTTTTACCGGTAAGTGTCCAACTTACAATTTCAGTTTTCGGAGCCAAAAGTCAGCAATGGCCAAGGGTCAGGTAAGTACCAAAACTGCACCACCAGTAGCACAGGGGCGGCCTAGTGCAGAGGTCAAAATCTGGGTTCGACCCAATGCTTTGCAGTGGAGACATGGGGGCTCCTGGAGCCACACTGCTTGCAGTTAAGTAAATTGGTTGCAGGAGCCAAGCTTTGGGGGTTATCAAAGCACGGGGCCGTCAAAGCGGCACCAAACATACACCAGCAGTAACTGGGCAGTCGGGTGCAAATTCAACATCCGGTGCTCAGTGCTTTTTAATGGGGATTCTTCTTTCAGCAAAGAGGCTGCAGTCATGGCCCTATAGGTTGCAGGAGGAAAACCAACAACAGCAGAGGTAAGTTGGGCTGTAGGGGGCACCGTCTGGTCAGCTTCTCAAGACCCGGGTGCTTCAGGTGCATTTTGACGTCTGAGTCTTCTTATTGGAGCTGGTCAGGGGTGCTTTTAGATTCATACTGCAGTTTCTGTCGTGGAGGGCAGAGAGCCCACAGAGCGCTGGTCCCACCTCCGCCGCGGGGGGCTCCTCCTAGCGCCCTCCTAGCCAAAGTCCTGAATGATCGGAACAGAGACTGTATTCTGAAAGCTGCAAGAGAAGCATCAGACGTCACCTTTGACAACGACCAAGAATTCATCTACCCCAACTATACTCGCCAGGTTCAGGAACAGAGGAAAACTTTACTTGGCATCAAGCAGAAGCTACGTGAACTCCACCTACAGTACATGTTACTGTACCCCGCGAAACTTAAGGTGATATCCCAAGGAAAGGCTCATGTCTTTGACTCTCCAGAGGATGTATGAGAGTGGCTCGAAATCAGAGGAGAAGACCTTCCCCCAGCGAGAACAAAGGAGATCCCGGAGTCCTTGTGGGGCCGGACTTCCAAAGAATCTCAGGCATCGATCCTTCGGTGACACCCAGACGGAGCGACAGCGGATCACGGTGGGGGACGATGACGCCCTACGTTTATAATCTTTGGATTCCGACGGCTCTCCCCCACAGACCAACAAATACTCCCAAAGTGGGACTGGCACCAGAAACTCCAGCCAACCACCCATGTGGATCCAGAAACGATCATAGACCCACCTACTCCAGACCCGTCCTGAAGACTATATCCTTTTTTAGGTCTCGCCTCTCAATGCGCATGCGCATTGAGCGGAGCGAGACTATAGGGGCTTAAACAGAGGTTTACCTAGACTGGCGATTTGATGCTGTGCCCGTGCGCTTTTAGGTCAATGCGCAAGTGCATTGACCTAAAATGCGCGTGTACAGCATCAAATCGCCAGCCATCTGTTCCCCAGCTTGGCGCCTCAGCTCGGCGCCTCAGCTCCTGCTCTCTCCTGGCTGCTCCTCCCCTAATTATTCACGGCCGGCAGGCCGTGTCTCCTTTGTTGCCCAGCTTGTTTGTTGTTGTTGTTGTTGTCGACTTGGTTTCCTTTTGTTAAGTTTCTTTTTTTACTTTTATGTTGTCTTATGTTTTTTACAGCTGATCCTAAACCGGTTTTATGTGCTACGTGCAAGGATGCATTGAGCATTTTCTTGTAGAGCATTACTTTAACAACATGTAACCAACGGGGTGATTTGCATAAAACGTGATCTAAACCGCTTCAAACACACTGACCTGATTTTCTGCATTCCGAACTAACGAGTAGACACGCTGTGCCCAGGTTGAATCCGCAGTAATAGGTATTTTAGAGTTTTGCATGCCAGTCAATAAGTAATGTGCAGGTAACGTAATTCGTAAAAGTGCTTAAATCATCAGCGTAGTTCTCAGGGGCCAACGTATGTTTTTTTTTTTTTTAGGTACCCCAGTCACTGCCACACCTTCGTTACTTTGACGGACGCGTTAAACTGGCATCCGATTAATTAAATCACTCTGATCTGCTAAAATCATTTTTTTTAATCAAGTTTTGAAACCTGTTACTGATCCTGCAGCCTTAACATATTTAAAGAGAATAATTCGTTTAGGTCAATGAAAACCATCTTAGCATAATGCTTCAGACAATGTTATTTCTGTACAATATGTCACTTTTTGTGAAGTTAGATGTTTTAGTGCTTTTATTTAGTGTTAGTTGGAACACGAGTGGCTTTTATTTGTGAACAGGTAGTATAATGTGGTTAATACTAAACTAATTAGCTTTATTACAAAACAGATTTGTCTGCGTTTTGAGCAGCTTGTTCCTCATGCACTTGTTACATATTAATACATTCTGGTGGTTTTTTTTTTTTACCCAAATGCCCTCAGTGCTTTTACAGTTAAGTCCTTAGGTCAGCCAATTGGAGGCCACCTACGTTAGGCAGCCTTTCGCCTCTTCCTCCACCCCACACCCAGTGCAAAACGCGGGATAATCCAGTGCTTTAACTTGCCAATATATGGAGAAAACACTGCATGTCTTTTTAGCACTTTATGTAAAATTTATCGGTATGCGTATTTGCATGTATGTGGTATTCCCCTAGACGCTATGTTCTAACCAGGTCAGGAAAGGCAGGCCATCCAATCAAACGAAGAAGAAACATGGAGGCGAAACCACCAAGGTGCACTGACTTCAGACTATGGATCTGCACACACTGGCCTTCATGATGGCCTGGAAAACTTTAGATCACCCTCGCATACCCTTACCCTCACACCCCTACACCACCTCACACACCCCCTCACCCTTTCCCTCACAACCCCTCACTCACCCCTTCACCGTCTCACCCTCTCACCCTCACACCCCCTCTCACCCTCACACCCCCTCTCACCCTCACACCCCCTCTCACCCTCACACCCCCTCTCACCCTCACACCCCCTCTCACCCTCACACCCCCTCTCACCCTCACACCCCCTCTCACCCTCACACCCCCTCTCACCCTCACACCCCCTCTCACCCTCACACCCCCCTCACCCTCTCACCCACCCCCTCACCCTCTCACCCACCCCCTCACCCTCACACCCACCCCCTCACCCTCACACCCCCTCACCCTCACACCCCTGACCCTCACCCACACCCTCACACACCCTCTCACCCTCACACACCCTCACTCACCCTCACTCACCCTCACTCACCCTCACTCACCCTCACTCACCCTCACTCACCCTCACTCACCCTCACTCACCCTCACTCACCCTCACTCACCCTCACTCACCCCCTCAACATCACATCCCCTCACACCCCACCCACCCTCACACCCCCCCTCACTCACTCTACCCCCCCTCACTCACTCTACCCCCCTCACTCTACCCCCTCACTCACTCTACCCCTCACTCACTCTACCCCCCTCACTCACTCTACCCCCCTCACTCACTCTACCCCCCTCACTCACTCTACCCCCCTCACTCACTCTACCCCCCTCACTCACTCTACCCCCCTCACTCACTCTACCCCCCTCACTCACTCTACCCCCCTCACTCACTCTACCCCCCTCACTCACTCTACCCCCCTCACTCACTCTACCCCCTCACTCACTCTACCCCCTCACTCACTCTACCCCCTCACTCACTCTACCCCCTCACTCACTCTACCCCCTCACTCACTCTACCCCCTCACTCACTCTACCCCCTCACTCACTCTACCCCCTCACTCACTCTACCCCCTCACTCACTCTACCCCCTCACTCACTCTACCCCCTCACTCACTCTACCCCCTCACTCACTCTACCCCCTCACTCACTCTACCCCCTCACTCACTCTACCCCCTCACTCACTCTACCCCCTCACTCACTCTACCCCCCTCACTCTACCCCCCTCACTCTACCCCCCTCACTCTACCCCCTCACTCTACCCCCCTCACTCTACCCCCTCACTCTACCCCCCTTACTCTACCCCCCTCACTCACTCTACCCTCCTCACTCACTCTACCCTCCTCACTCACTCTACCCTCCTCACTCACTCTACCCTCCTCACTCACTCTACCCTCCTCACTCACTCTACCCTCCTCACTCACTCTACCCTCCTCACTCACTCTACCCTCCTCACTCACTCTACCCTCCTCACTCACTCTACCCTCCTCACTCACTCTACCCTCCTCACTCACTCTACCCTCCTCACTCACTCTACCCTCCTCACTCACTCTACCCTCCTCACTCACTCTACCCTCCTCACTCACTCTACCCTCCTCACTCACTCTACCCTCCTCACTCACTCTACCCTCCTCACTCACTCTACCCTCCTCACTCACTCTACCCTCCTCACTCACTCTACCCTCCTCACTCACTCTACCCTCCTCACTCACTCTACCCTCCTCACTCACTCTACCCTCCTCACTCACTCTACCCTCCTCACTCACTCTACCCTCCTCACTCACTCTACCCTCCTCACTCACTCTACCCTCCTCACTCTATCTATCGCCCTCACTCTACCTATCTATCGCAGAACCACAGCATCACTCAGGCGCACCACAGCATCACTCAGCACCACCACATTTCCACTCGGCACCACCACAGCATGACTCAGCACCACCACATTTCCACTCGGCGCCACCGCAGCATCACTCGGCGCCACCGCAGCATCACTCGGCGCCACCGCAGCATCACTCGGCGCCACCGCAGCATCACTCGGCGCCACCGCAGCATCACTCGGCGCCACCGCAGCATCACTCGGCGCCACCGCAGCATCACTCGGCGCCACCGCAGCATCACTCGGCGCCACCGCAGCATCACTCGGCGCCACCGCAGCATCACTCGGCGCCACCGCAGCATCACTCGGCGCCACCGCAGCTTCACTCTGCGCCACCGCAGCTTCACTCGGCGCCACCGCAGCTTCACTCGGCGCCACCGCAGCTTCACTCGGCGCCACCGCAGCTTCACTCGGCGCCACCGCAGCATCACTCGGCGCCACCGCAGCATCACTGGTTCAAATATGTTCTCTCAATGTTTCAAGCTTTATTACAAATGTCACAAAAAAAGTTAATATTTCACTTATGCACAATAAAATACACAAAAGTGATTTTCAAAAGTTTTAGCTATTGCCATTATAAATTACAATCACTTTTATTTAAGTATTAATTATTTTAAAAAACTAAAAGCTATTGTTATTTGTAATATCAATACATCTAAGTCCCTTAAATACAAAACATGTTGTATAAAATAATTGTCATTTACAAGACCAATAGCTCCAACTTTTCTAATGCGAGACCTATTGCATTTCCAATGCTTGTATTTTTTTTAGGTCTCACGCGAGACATTTAGTGAGTGAGCCTTAGAAATCAGACCACACTTTTGCTTGTGGTCTAAAGCTTGCGGTTACTCGCGCGGCCGCCATCTGGCTTTTGAAGGACCGGGCTTTAGAACCCAGCAGCGCCAGGGAAAACGCTCGAAGTCTTCAGATTCCCCTGCCTCGGTAAACAGAGACACGGGACACTTCTTGATGACGTCACAGACCAAAGTTTATTGGCTGCAACCAGGAGCAGAGATCTACGAAGCACAACACGGGTGGTTCGCTAGAGACTGCACAATTTCAATGAGCGGAGCATGGTCTTTTATGCCAAAAATCACATTAAAAAGTAGCATCGATTACATACAAACTGACCAATGACAATGTTACATTTCAAAAGTAGCGCATGACGACAATCTCATTTTCCGTTGTACAGCCCACCAGAAATGACCAAGCACATTCCAATATCCTGTTGGATCAGACCGGACAAACCCATCATAAAACCTCAACCCAAAACAGTGATTATGTCGTAAAGGAAGGAGCAGAAACAGATGAGAAGCAAGATAGAAAGTTGGGCGCAGTGTACTGTAAACTCAGCAATGTCCTGCTCTTTGATCTTTATCTAACCAGCTGCTTAACAAGGAACTGGCTCAGCGAGGTCCGCCTCGGGCAAGGGAGTCAGTTCGGCCAGGTCACTCAGAAGTCAGCTAAGGTGTACGTGTCCCAAGGACTCGCTCGGCCGTAGTCATCGGCCTATGTGAGGGCAACCACACAAAATGGCTGCCGTACACAAAATGGAACCCGAGGGTTCAAACGAAATCCCTGAATACGTAGTGTTCTCATTGATCGATTAAGATGAAAACACTTGTACACACCGCACTCGTGATTTGCGGTCCGCTGACACCAAAAATGTCTATTTCCGACTACCTTTATTGAACGGGTTCGGAACCACCGAACCTCAGACCCTCAAACTACGGAACTACAAACCCTCCTTTTGCCCTTACATAGGCAATAAACCCAAACCCATGTCAATCTGAATCTAGGTCTATATTCATCACATCGATATGTTGCTGTAGCATCATCCTAGTATTTAGTACCTCTCTCTGGACAGGTCTCCTCGCACACGAAGTAGCACAGAGGCCACAAATAGCGGGAGCACACTGTACACAGAGACAGGAAAAGGATAGCTAAGACCATCCCAATGACCATCAGAATCTTCCATCCCCACGTGGATATCCATCCTCAAAACCATCCCATCAACGACCAATCTCCTTTATCTATATGTACAGAATCGGAGATCTTATGTAGTCTGGAAATGGCCTGGAAGACTGACGGAGCGTTGTCTGGAATGAAAACGCAGCAGCTCGACTGAATCAGTTTACATACTCCACCTCGGTCTGCAAGTATGACATCAAGAGCAACTCTATTCTGAAGTGTCATAAGTCGATCCGACTGGAGCTCAGCAGTCAAGTTACTAAGGGCACCGGCAGTTTCAACTATGGTGGACTCAACCACTCTCGTCAACTGGCGAATGTTCCTGCTGTTAGCCATCGGTCCCCAGAACGGCAGAAAACCCTTAAAGAAATCTCCCAACTCTTGCCCTGCGGTATCTTCCTGACTGAAGACACCTCTAGCAACTCTCGTCTTATGGTAATCTGCCGCAGCTGTAAAAGTGGGAGGCAACAGGAAAGAAACAAAACATGTGCCCAAAAAGTCAGGGGGCAACCATGTATACGCTTTGTCGTAGCAAACTAAATAGGTACCCTTAGCTGCTAGGAACGCTGGAGAAGTCTGAGATGTAAATACATAAGTCTCAGTGCAGGCACTCTTCCCTAACTGAGCTTTCGGATTCTTGCCATTTCCCTGCAGACAATAGTGACCCTGATGGGGCACTATCCAAATCGGTGGAGAACTTTTCGCTCGCTGGTTAACACTCAGACTAACTCCATATCCAGTAACGTCCCAACCACTATATGGTTGTTTCTCATCTTTCGGAATAGTCTCAACTGCATTAGTCCCTTTAACCATGTCGACTATGCCTCTAGCTAGAGCACTATTCTTCGGATTGTCTTTCGGTGAACGTAGGATAGACACTATGGGCATAGATGAACATCGTTCTATATGCCCAAATAGAACCATTTAGGCTGAAAAGCAAAACCAAGTACGGAATACCTTTACCGGTCGTATGGAGTATTAGGCCACAAATACAACAATTTGTCGTGTTCATAACTAGCTGGTGTTGGTGCAGAAGTTGAATAAAGGAATTATTGGCAAATTCCAATCTTCTAACTACTTCATGTTCGGGCAGAGGGTGAAAAGAATGAGAAGAAATAGGTGTAGGTTGCACAGTAGGAATAAACGTCACTTTAAAAGAGAATGTCGCATAACCAATTAAAAATATAATTAAACTCAGTAGCATAAATAAGCACAATATTAAAAATCTTTTTCGGGTCATTAGTTTGTATATCTTGCTCTTAAAGCTTATTGTCTCTACAGGTCTCTCCAACTCTAAGAACTCCATCCTCACTAAATATGCTGCTCGCGGTGGTAGGGTGTTCTATGCTAAGGAATGCCTCTGTCAGCCCAGGGCAACTCCCTTAGGCCAACCAGAACCGTCGACCTATTGTCTCAGGCTTGCACTCCAAAGACTTGTCAACCGCGACCCTACAGCTGAACCCGGATAGCGGTTCGAAAAACAAAAATGAGTAGTTCCTCGGAGGAGAGTTAACCTGCAAACAGAAAAATCAGAAAAACTTTATTTCTTTATTATAACTGTCTTTTCCAGGCAATGTCTGTTCCCTAAAAAGGAGTTCTGGCTCAGTAGTGTTCAATCGATTCGAAGGAGGCACAGCTTCTTGCAGAAGATCGTCACTTTATTTCTCAGTATTCGCAATCAAACGGGCATCGCTGAATGGCAGAAAACTGGGCACGGTTTCAGTCTCAGAGTCTGGAAGTCCCTTTTGGACCCACCGGTCGTACGGTAAGGGCATCGGAGCCCGTTTGCAGTGTACGCCGTGAATCCAGTTTTTCTTGCCGTGCACTCGAACTGCGGAACGTGTAGATAGTAAAACCAGGTGTGGTCCGGTCCAGCGGGGCTGCTCGTTCTTGCTCCGATGAAAATTCTTCACAAATACCCAGGCACCGGGTTCAATGGCATGACCTGGATCTTCAGAAGCCTGTGGTAGACTATTGTGAACCTGTTGGTGTAAGACACGCAGTTTAGCCGTCAGTTCGTACAAGTAATCAAGTAACACAGGGTGTTCAAGCTCACTAAACTTTGTCGGTCTTGGCACGCCCCAAATATTCGCCGGGCGGCCAAACAGGACCTCATACGGACTCAAACCCATTCGCGAATGCACAGTCATTCTTGTGGACAGAAGGGGTAGGGGCAAAGCATCTGGCCATTGCAAACCAGAGCTCGCTTGAATTTTGGCTAATTTCAATTTCAAAGTGCCATTATAGCACTCGACTAAACCAGCTGATTGGGGGTGATTTGAAGCATGGAACTTCTGCCTTATTCCTAATCCCTCACACACTCTTCATCACTTGACCCACAAATTCACTCCCATTGTCACTCCAGATCATTCTCGGCAAACCAAACATAGGGAAAAACTCTTTTATTAGGGCTTTCGCTGTGGACAAGGCAGTATTGTCCTTCAAAGGGTAAGCTTCCACCCATCTAGAAAAGGAGCAAACAACCACTAACACATATTTCAGGTTGTTGCACCTCTCCATGTGGGTGAAATCTAGCTGCAAAGCCTCGAACGGATACGTAGGAGGAGCAAAATGACCAGCCGGAATTGGAGTTCCCTTACCAGGATTGTACATCAAACACACCATACAGTTCTTAACCAGATTCTCTGCACATTTGGGAATTCCTGCATTCTGCCAGACCGGGGCCAACAACTTGCAAATTCCTTTCACGCAGATATGTGCCAATCCCATGAGCCATTGTAACAACTGGAAGCACATATGCATCGGGTAACAACCATCTTTGATGATCAGACAAATCAGTCCAACAACCATTCGAGTCTAATCTACCCTTACTTTCTCTCCATTCATTCAACTCTTTCTCTGTAGCTTCAGCTTGGATGGATTTCACACTCTCAATCGTATCTTCAAACATACTTCCATCTGGAACCCATCTCGCCAGACCTGCAACATACATTCGGCTCATCACATTACGCATTTCCGTGACCAACGTCATCCGTAACTTTCTTATGGGCACTGCATTTCACAATCGCTACTTGCAATGGCAAAGTAAGTGACTCAAGGAATTCATTCACCAACTGGCCATGCTGGATCTTCATCCCATGCGAAGTCAGGAACCCACGTTCACGCCACAAACGTCCAAAACTATGAGCCACACCAAACGCATACTGGCTGTCAGTGTACACATTCACTCGTTTTCCTTTCGCCAACACACATGCTCTCGTTAATGCAATCAACTCTGCTGCTTGCGCTGAATTGTGTAGGATACGTGCAGCTTCAACAATCTTATGCAAAGTCGTAACAGCATATGAAGCACGAACCATCAACCCACAAAGTACCATCACACTCTGGAAGAGGAGTATCCCTAAGGTCTATCCTTCCTTTGTTTCTTCCTCCGTTCTAAGGAAACAATCATGCTGTTCTATGTCATTATCTGTCTCAGCTGAAATCGGCAACAACGTGGCTGGATTCAACGGGTTGCATCTCTTAATGTGCACATGACTCGCTAACAAAGTCGATTCGTAACCCGACAACCGAGCACTAGTTAAGTGCTGTGTCTTGGTACGATTCAACAAGGTATCCACTGCATGTGGAACCATCACAATCAGTGTATTGTCCATAACCAAACCAGCAGACTGTCTAATCGAAACAGCCGCTGCTGCTGTAGCTCTCGAACAACTCGGCAACCCTCTTGCTACCGGATCTAAGGTCGACGAAAAATAAGCACATGGACGCTGCTTATCGCCAAACTGTTGAGTCAACACTGATAATGCACATCCCTCTCTCGTGGACATACAATGTGAAAGGCTTACTGTAGTCGGGAGTACCCAACACAGGAGCCGAACACAACGCATTGCGTAATTCTGAAAAGCTCTTCTGACATTCATCAGTCCAAGGAATAGGATTTGGAGTATCCTTAACAGTAAGAGCTATCAAAGGCTTCGCTAACAACGAGAAATTAGGGATCCACTGTCTACAGTACGACGTAATACCCAAAAACGCACATACTTCTCTCTGTGTCGTAGGGACACTCATTTTTGCAATGGCTTGAATTCTTTCTGTGGTCAGTTTCCTTCCCTCCTTCGATAAGAGGTGACCTAAGTGGGTTACTTCTTGTCGACAATATTGCAACTTTGGAAGAGAAACTTTGTGATGAAAATCAGACCAGTGGCACAACAGTGACAAAGTAGCCTCTCTACAAATCTCTTCATTGTCAGCAGCAACTAACAAATCGTCAACATATTGAATAAGAGCAACACCATCAGGTAAAACCAACAAATCAAGTTGTGTCTTCAAAGCTTGGCTATAGATCGATGGACTCTCACAGTAGCCTTGAGGAGCGCGCTTAAAGCGGAAACTTCGTCCTCCTAAAGAGAATCCAAAAATATCTCTACTCTCCACGGCAATCGGGATGCTGAAGAAAGCATTCTTTAAGTCAATCACCGAAAACCACGTGGCTGTGGCCGGGATCAAAGTCAACAAAGCGGTGATATCCGGCACAACAATAAATTGCGGAACAACGATCTTATTGACTTCGCGAAGATCGATCACAAACCTATATACAGGAGGCTGTGAAGAATCTGTCCTCTTCAAATTAGGCAAAACTGGACTATTGCACACATTACCTCTCGTTTCCTCAATCACACCCTTTTCGATCAGATCGTAAATGATCGCCAAAAGTGCTCACTCACCATCACTCGAGATACGATATTGTGGAATACGGGGTAACCTAGCATTCGCTTTCAGTGTCACAACATATGGCGGAATCTCCAAGAGGCCTACATCGTTCGGACCAGTAGCCCAAAGAGAATCTGGGAGGGAAGACAATTTGGGTGGTAGTCGATCTTTGGATATATACATCGGAGAGATCACTCTCTCACCCAATGTAAGATGTACTCCTGACGGAGAACAATACAGCGTCGCATACAATCTCTTTAACAAATCCAATCCCAACAAGTTCTCACCACAACCGGTCGTCAAAATAAGGGGTGCTTCAAATCTACGAGGTCCAACAGAGAGAGGCAACGGAGTAGAAATCGGATTCGTAACCGGGGCGCCAGAAAAACCTACTGAAACATTCTTTAAGCCAGACAAAGGTGCGCCAGGGAGTTTAGAGAGCATAATAGAACTCTTTGCAGCACCAGTATCCAACAGAAAAGGCTCTGACACACCTGATGCAATCACTTCAACATATGGTCCACTCTGATCTACTGGAACGGAAACAACTCCCTCTCTTTGTCTATGGCTGTCCTAGCAATCATTACCACCCACTTCCTCACCTTCGACGTAGTAATCGCCGTATAGTACTGAGCTGCCCTACCAGACGCACCATTCTGCTGATCAAAACTATTCATAGAATTCTGTGGAGGCAAAGGACGCGCGTTCTGACCAAGACCTCTACCTCGCGGCGCTTGTTGAGCACCTCGACCTCTCACACCAGAAGCACCATTCGTGCGCTGTAACAAAACCGGACAACTACTCGTAAAATGGCCCTCTTCTTTGCAATACGCACACTGATTAGGCCCATATGGAAAACGTTGTTGAGAAGACTCGTTCCTTTGCGAGTTTCTCGAATATTGCTGATTCTGCTGATAATCGCGTTGATTATTAGTACGGGGTGGATAAGCTTGTTGTAGAAGAACTTTAGTCTTCAATTCCTTAGTCGTCTTATCCGCTTTCTCTACCTCATCTTTGTGCCTATTTTCATAGTACTGGGCCGTAGCTAAAATCTGCGCTGACGTGGAAACAGCCCAAGCACTCTCAGAATCCTTCAACTTATTGCACAACTCGGGAAGCAAATTATGTACGAATTTGTCTATCATTTGCAGCACTAAGATTATTCCATGTATCGCCCAATTCCTGCGCATGATCCGTATGACGAATCTTACCCCAAATAGGCTGTGGAACAACATTCCCAAACATGTCTATATCTGCCAGATTCATGATACATGAACCTGCAGTCTGAGTCAACTCCTTATAATATCCTGCTGGATTTTTGCGTGGATCGGGCAAAGTCTGCTTAATCGCTAAAACTTCGGCACGCTTCCACGGAACATGTACCCAAACACGCTGAAAGTGTGCAACAGGTGGAACAGCATTTGTATCAGCAGGTCTCCAAACTGGAGGAACCTCACGCATCAGATATTGACGCGCCTTTCTCCTAACTGACGAATCAGGCTCAAACAGTCGCTCAGAAGGAGTTGCACTACGGAATGACAACAACGTCGCAACTGCTTTCTCAATCTCGAAGACCCACAATGGTCCCTTTTGCAAACTCTGAACGTATTCGGTACAACTCCGAAGGAGCTTGTCCTACTTCTTCAACCCATTGTTCATGAAAGAACACACACATGTCAAAGACGTACCGTTGTTTTGGTGCTTCCCATTGTTGGAAAACATCATGATACCCTCAAGATCGTACTGTGTAGAATACGTAACCCATTTACGAGCCATGTGATCCAATACTGTCCGTTCATTAGCATCAGGCAACTGACTACGTGATTGTCTACGCTAAACAACAGGAGACATACCAAATGATCCCAACAGAGGAGAAAAGATACTAGAAACTGCAGCAGTCCTTCTTTGTCTAGCAGAAGGAGACAGAATAAGAGAAGATGGAACAACATTAGGAGAATCAAAAGTCGGAGCAGGAGTATTATAGACGGGCGTAGGAGTAGCAGACTAAGGAGGAGGCAGAGTTAGCGGCCCTTGAGAAGGCTGCACCAAAGGAATAGTAGCCAACGGAAGAGGAGCTGGCTGTGGAGGAATCGCAGGTGGCAAAGCAACCTAGGTTGCGCAACTACAACTGGTGGCGGTGGTGCCGTAGCATTCTGTGCATAAGGGGGTGGCAAACTCAATAGATGCAACATTAAAGGATCTTTCGCAAGATCTTTCTTCTCTTCTTGCTCTTTAGGTAGCAAAGCTGGGTAGCACTTATCTACCGCTAACTTCCTGATCCTAAGCATCTGTTCGCTCTCTTGCTCTTCCCCATTATCCCTAAACGCTATAGCTGCTTGCACCATTGACAAACCTCGTTCTCGTTTATTCTTCTTCGCTAATTTAATTTCTTTCTGTTTGGCTTCTTTGCGCCATATGCGGAAAGAGTCAAACATTGCCAGCCGTGCTTTCTTTTTGAACAGTTTAACTTCGAGATTGTCTAGAATCTCTGTTTCAAAGCTACCATATAAGGGGCCACTGTAGGACACCGTCTTTTCTCGTGTATTTAAACCAGATGTCATTATAACCGATGAGGCCCACACCATGTTTTACGTAGAGCTCATAGGTCTGAGTTCCAATCGGAGGAACCGAACACGAATCCTCCAACCGGGAATCCCTAGAACAACCACAACTAAATAACTTTCCAAGTCTGCTAAGACCAGGCATCTTCGCTCACTAGTCTAGCTTCAAACTTCAAGGGAAATCTCAAACGATAGTCTTGTGAATACACGAGTCCCTCGGCTTTGGGGCCTGCAGGTACCAAATCAAAGTGATCCTCGAAGGGATACCAAAACAAACTAAGGACTGTGAGACGCTCCACTCATTCTTAACTGAAATGTCGATGGCGTCACCAGAAGACCCGTCTATCGTCACTCTCTACAAATCGTCTATGGCTCCAAGACAGGGCGACAGTCAGGGCAGCAGTCCTTCGTAGCCGTCGGAAGGCGGGGAACCTCGCAGCAAAGACTTTCGGACCACGACGACATACAGGGGTCGATGAAGTGGCAGGCCTTCCTCCAGAATTTCCACACGAAGCTCTCCACGATCTTCGGGCTTGAACCGGTACCCCAGAAGTCGACCCACGTTGGGCGCCAACTGAAGAACCGGGTTTTAGAACCCAGCAGCGCCCGGGATAACGCTCGAAGTCTTTGGATTCCCCTGCCTGGGTAAACAGAGACACGGGACACTTCTTGATGACGTCAAAGACCAAAGTTTATTGGCTGCAACCAGGAACAGAGATCTACGAAGCACAACACGGGTGGTTCGCTAGAGACTGCACAATTTCAATGACCGGAGCATGGTCTTTTATGCCAAAAATCACATTACAAAGTAGCATTGATTACATACAAACTGACCAATGACAGTGTGACATTTCAAAAGTAGCGCATGACGACAATCCCATTTTCCGTTGTCCAGCCCACCAGAAATGACCAAGCACATTCCAATATCCTGTTGGATCAGGCCGGACAAACCCATCATAAAACCTCAACCCAAATCAGTGATTATGTCGTAAAGGAAGGAGCAGAAACAGATGAGAAGCAAGATCGAAAGTTGGGTGCAGTGTACTGTAAACTCAGCAATGTCCTGCTCTTTGATCTTTATCTAACCAGCTGCTTAACAAGGAACTGGGTCAGCCTCGGGCAAGGGAGTCAGTTCGGCCAGGTCACTCAGAAGTCAGCTAAGTCCCAAGGACTCGCTCGGCCGTAGTCATCGGCCTATGTGAGGGCAACCACACACAATGGCTGCCGTACACAAAATGTAACCCGAGGGTTTAAACGAAATCCCTGAATACGTAGTGTTCTCATTGATTGATTAAGATGAAAACACTTGTACACACCGCACTCGTGATTTGCGGTCCGCTGACACCAAAATAGTCTATTTCCGACGACCTTTATTGAATGGGTTTGGAACCACCGAACCTCAGACCTTCAAACTACGATTGATTGATTGAAAAAGCTTTATTCGAGTTATGCACTCATAAAAGCACAGGCAAAAAGTATAAAATACATACATTTCAAAACACATTACATATATTAAAAAACACAATACAGTTAAAATCCATGTTTCATACACATAAAATACATTTTGTAGTAACTTGTGCAAGCTTTCTCAAGTGAATTAAGATATATTACATATTAGAAAGTTGGGCCCTTCGCCTAATGGACCAAGCCCACCCCAGGTATTTTGCTGTTCCTAATACAATGGGCATTTCGGTGGAGGTACAGATAATTCTCAACCCCTCTACACCGCTTGATACCCCAAGATTTCTACAAACAGGTACCAGCCATGATTTTCTTGGGATTGCATAGGCCTCACACAGAAATAGGAAGTGGGCAATACTTTCATTGGGGGCACCACATGCTGGGCAACTCGAACCGTTGCTATTCCTCCAACTACACGTCAGTGACCTCAGGGGGAGAGAACCTGCCCTTAACTGGAAGTATAATTTCCTATCTGTCGGAACAGTTATCTTATCCCAATACTGCTCCAATGCAGGTCTCATTTTGATTTCCATAAATTTACCCCCCATTGTTTCTGGGTGTGTACTCCTCCAGAGCTTATGTTCTATATAGTCCCAATATATGGCCTTGATAGTGTTTTTACTTGGGAACACTTCCCCAAGAGGATTTTCCCAAAGGTTAGAAAGTCCTAGCTCAACAAGGGCATCCCTAAGCATCTTCAGCCATGTGATTTTGTGAAAGACATCCGATTTGACTAGGGCTAGGAACCCATCGGCATAGTGTCTGATCTCTGGGGTCGTCCAAAGCCGTCTCCAATAGAGGATAGGCCTTAGTCGAGCACGGTCACTAGCTAATCTCCTTCCTAGGTCCAGACCAAGAGGTATTAGTGGGGTACTCTGGGGAAGACTTGTTATTCCTCTCAGAAACCTGTTCTCAGATATTTGTAGGGTGTTGAGCCTCTCAAAACCCCAGACTTCAGCCCCATAAAGGGCTGCACCCAAGGCTTTGGCATCATAGACCATGAGTACCGGTTTTATGGGCCTAATTTTCGATTTTACTTGTTCCTTCCGGAGCGCTCCTGAAATCTGCTGATGTTTCAGTACCGCCTTCTCTATATGTCGTGACCAACCTGGCTTACTCGATATCTCTACCCCTAGGTATGTAAAAACATTTACTACCTCAAGCTTAGTGTTGTTCAGAGATACCCTTGGTTGGGATCGGCACTTATGTCCAAAAACCATCAGCTTTGTTTTACTAACATTGACTTCTAGGCCTTGTTCCCTACAAAACATATCAAATATGTTCAAGGCTCGCTGGAGTCCTGACGGGGTTTTGGACACAATCAGGGTATTGTCAGCGAACATCAGGATCGGAACCCTGATGCCAGCTAGCGATGGTGCGTCTACCCTTGCGTCTAACATCTTATCCACTATGCCATTAACGAACAGGGAGAACAGCAGGGGCGCCATAGCGCATCCCTGCCTCACACCTCGCTCGACTGGGAAATTGATGGTAGATTCCCCGTTCCTCCCCCACTGGACTTTAGCAAAGTTGCCTTCGTGGAGACGCATTATTAGTGTAAGCAACTCGGGTGGGACCCCTATTTAATTTAGAGCTGGCCACAACTTGCTCCTAGGGACCAGGTCGAAGGCAGCCCTCAAATCTACGAATGCTACGTAGAGGCTGCCTTCACCAAGGAGTACAGTTCCCCACCGTAGCATGGTAAATCGAAATATTTGATCTACCGTGCTAGTTGCCCGCCTAAATCCTGCCTGGTAGGGGGAGAGAGCATTATTCTCTTCTACCCAAGCCATAAGTTTGTTGACCACCATCTTCCCCACCACTTTTTGGATGGTGGCTATCAAACTTATCGGCCTATAGTTGGCTGGTAGCGACCGATCACCTTTCTTGTAGATCGGTATAATTATTGCCCCCTTCCATATTTCAGGAATTTTGGCCCCTTTAGCTAGAGCATTTCCCAGTAAGGTCACGTACTTGGCCCACCGGGTCTTGTCATGCTTAAATATGTCTGAGGGAATTCCATCTAGCCCCGGTGCTTTCCCCCCTTGTAGTGTTGAAATTACCAGTTCAGATTCTTTAATTGCAAATAGGTCTCCCTCGCGAAATACCACTGGGATAGGGTCAATGGCCATAATATCCCTATTCTCTGCATACTGAGGCTTAAAATACTCAACCCAGGATGCCTCATTAACATTATTGTCTGGGTTATTGGGGGTGCCACCTCTGCCCCACTTCAAAATTTTCCAAAAAAGTCTCGAGTCTCTTGACCCAGAGGCTTCAAGTAGCTCCTCCCAGTATTCCTCGTCCCACTGTTTCTTAGCCTTACGGATGTTGTCATTGTATTGTTTCCTGGCTATGCAAATCAAAGCCTTATCCCTACTTTGGATTGCCCTACCCAGCTCTAATCTAGTTGACCTACACTGTTTATTAAACCACCTTGCCTGTTTAATGGGTACTTTTCTATTAGCCTTAACTAATCTTGTGAAAAACGGTTTTATCAAGGAAAAGAATGCGTCATGTATGTCTGTTGTTAAGGAGGAACCAGAAGTTACAGGATTCACTATTTCCATCGCGGCAATTGCTTTATCAACCTCCAAGTTTATGTGGTTCAAGGAAGCGAGATTTGCCAACACATTTGGCCATTTCACCCTTCGTGAGTCATTAGCCATAACCGCTATGGTCTCGCTAATTGTCTCTGGGTTGTCAGGCGTAGCCCTCCACCAGGAATGGGTGACACAAAGGGGATTATGGTCGCTTTCTAATCTACCCTTGATTTCCATATCGACTACGCCACACCACAGCTTTAAGCTACAGATGACATAATCAATCCTACTTTTACTATGGCCATTGTCAAATGAGCAATTTCCTCCCTGGTCACTCTTTGTCCTACCATTAAGGGCCCTCAGGCCATGTTCCAGACATAACGCGTTCAACAATAATATATCCTTTGTCCCTTCAAACTACGGAACTACACTTTCCTCGCTGCACCCTGCCGTCATGCTCTTTTTCTTTTTTTTATGTATCCCCAATCCCGCTTTGCACTTTCGCAGCCGCGTCACTTTCACGGCCGCGCGGCTCTCTCACTGTCTGTGTGCTCCGAGCTTTTGACAGGATATGCTTTTGTTTCTCAAGAAGTCTTTCGTCTTCAGCCCTTAACAGTAAACGGAAGCCCCGTCGTTGCTGCCTGCTTTGAGTGATTGTGCAGACTTTTTCTCCCCGTTTGCAGTTGACTGTCCGTTTATTAACATGAGGCATGCCTCCTTTTCGTCTGGCTGCCAAAAAAGAAACCTAATTTGTCGTATTCCTGCCGACGTTAATAAGCAGTGAGTGAGGGCTCATCAGCCAGCTTGCCGTAGGGTGGTGCTACAAGACTTGAACGCTTTTGTTGTTCTTAAGAGCAACTGTAGTGATGATATACTCTTCTTTCCGCTTTCTACTTCCGTTGTATGTTAAGTCATTTATCAAACCTTGGTGATTGCGTGACTGTACCCTGTTTTCACGTTCGATGGGAAGGAGGGTGCCTCCTTTAGTCACCGGTAATATCTGTCCCCTTCATAGTGTAACATATTTCCTTTTACTGAGGAGCCGACACCTAGCCTCCCAGCCTGCCTGCCTGGGATTATAGGCCCAAACCTGTATCCGAGTGAACCCACAAGGTGCCTGAGCATGGCGTAAAGGTAAAGGAACCAGCAAAGCAGTAAAACTAACAGTATACAACTAAGCCCTTCACTGTGTTGTCCCAGAGCAGGAACCATGAATAGTGCAATACGAGCCACACTGCTGGCATTGTGCATAACTCCGGTCTTTATTATAAGACTCTCCACCCTACAGAGAGTGCCCATAAATAACATCTCTCAGTGTAGGAAATGATAGAGGGCGAGATTTCTGGATAGGCTCTGGTTGTCTGTATGACGCAGGTCGCACAACTGAGTCACAAGCATAAATGAAACCCTGCACTCTAATAATGTACATCTGGCTGTGGGAACCCTCACCCCAACCTAAATTGAGTTACTACATAAACCTGATAGCTTCATACTTCCCACTTAGAAATGGGCCCATTCCCTGGAGCAGGGTCCCACCATACATGGGTTGCCAGCGCTAATTGATGGGGTGAGGTGTCCTTCCACATACCGCCTTTTAGAAGACCAATGGCTGTTGGTTCCACTGGGCTCCATCTCACCCCTAGAGCAGCCCTGCAGTGCAGGCTTGGCATAGAGCAAGGCATTAAGCCAACCATTCTTCAAGACCAGCCTAATGGTGACCTTAGGGCCATGAGTATCCATTTAATCAGTAGTTTAAGGGGCATTCATGGAATGCTCAACGGGACTTTCTCTGCAACCCTGGCACAGTTTCTTCCACCCCTGCCTTCCTCACGTCTACACTATGACCACTCCTGGTGGACTTCTCCTTCACTAGATTCTGAACATAAATACTTAAAAGAATTCCTCTGAAAAGACATTTGCAGCCTCACCTCTAGAGGTGATACTCTAATTGGGCATTAGAGCAAGCTCTAATCGGGAACTAGAGCAAGCTGATGCACAGCTCGGTCTCAGCCCAGGCACATTGCCCACAGCATCGTTTTGTCTTTAAAACTAGAACAGGCGACAGTGGTGAAGATAGTGTTACCTGAAACTCGTATTTCTTTGACAATAGTCCCAATGTTTGTAACTGCAAAGCTTCACACAGAGTATCTTTATAAGGAAAAATGTTAGTTTTGGTCAAGTACATGACGCACATTGATATCAGGGCTAACATTCGAGCACCATATCTTTCGTACTCCTAAATAAACATCAGCCAGCTCTTCCCATCAGATTCCTATCACCTGCTTCTGGTGAAAGGTATCCTTGCAATATCACTGGAACAAAATGTTTAATTTCTCCTTGTTTATATTAAGCAGGGGCAGGTGCCTGCTAATAATTAATAATTGTTTTGCAACTCTTTAAAAGCACTTTCTATTTCTGTACTCTCTGCTTGCCTGAAATAAACCCTGCCTGTCAAAGCCTGACCTTCCCAGGCCACGCCTCTGACAGCTGATTTGATAAGAGTTCCCCCAGACAAGATGACGCAGCATTTCACACTTGAACTTATTCCACACTTCTTTGCAATAGCATCTGCGCGCACAAGATGCCTGTGTTTGTCGGCCACAAAGAATTTAAGAGCAACAAAATAAGGCAGGATAACGTTTCTGATGTTTTTGTTACACATTGCTCCTACCTTCCTCCATTGTGCTGTATGGAGGTCATCACTTTATTTGGCAAACTGTCACTTTCTTCTCTACCAACCAAACCCACCCTGCTACTTTGGAGGGAATGATGGCGCTTGCATGTATGGTGCCTGTTAAAGTCTGGCTTTAAGCAGCTGTCACATGTTCAGTATACTTGGGGGTACATTCAGCCAGCTCTCAAACCGTGCCCTGTTACTGTGTCATTCACATTTCGGTCTGCCACTGCAGATTAAAGCATGGCCAATGGGTCAGCCCACTTCTACTATTGGCTAACTTCACAGCGATTAACTGCATTTTGCCCTTGTACAAAGTAAAAAATAAAGAGAAAGCAGAAGGAAAATTATTATAAGTTTTCAATATGATGCACATCGCCCATTCTGCCATACAATATACCTTAAAAACATTAGCAAAGCCAATCCTCTGGCTAAACACTAAAGGGTCCCAAAAGCGAAGCGTTGGGTACAATGTTGCCGGTCTAACAGGCTTTCATTGTGATAAGTCACACAATAAAGGGATTAACCCCTCCCCAGTCCATGGAGCGAGCGTCAAGAGTGCCTAGCACAACATCTGGGTTATGTAATATGGGGGTGAGTGGAGAAAGGTAAGTAATAGCTGCCTGACTATGGTTATTCCTGTCCCAGTACATGAGCAGGGTTGCAGCGGCATATAGAGGGGTTTGACAAGATGGGAAGCAGTAATGGGCCTATATGTTGCATGTGAAGGGCCGAGCATCCTTGTTCCTATAGCACCCTAAGACTTTGTATAGGCAGGACTGTGCCAGTCCGTGGCAGAATGTAATTGGGCTGCGTAACTATAAAAGTCTATGTTAGGATCCACACAAACTACAAGACAACCATCAGAGGCACCTTTGCATACCAAACCCCCCATAACCCCCTGACCCATGCACACCCAATCTGCATTATGAGCAGCTTCGGATTGACCCAGATAGTCTACGACCCTACACTCACTACAGGACACATGCTGGACCCAATTTTCTCCTCTAACAACCTCGTCAAATACAGCCATGTTTCAGCACTCACATGGACCGATCACACCATCGTCTACTTAAGCATCTCCAGTCCCCTTACCGCCACCCCCAGGATGACCAACGATCAACCTCCCACCTAAGAACCCAAGAATATCACCCGCAGTGTCCCCCAGGGCTTAGCCCTATATTTATGACCCCACAGTCTCCACATAATTTCCTACGCAGACGACACTTAACTCATCCTCTCATTCACCGACCCCACCACCACAAGGAACTTTCACATATGCATGACAAACTCAAGCAAATGAAGAACTGTCTGCACCTGAACACAGACAAGACGGAAGTGCTGATCCTTGGCAACAGCAGCAACACATGGAATCTCCTGGTGGCCATCAGACCTAGGACTCGCACCCACTCCCTTCAACCACGCCAGAAACCTCAGACTCCTCATTGACAACCAACTTACCATGAAATCAGATCAACGCCATCTCCTTCGCCTGCTTCCTCCCTCTGACCATGCTACGCAAGATCTTCAAGTGGCTACCCCTACACACGAGATGCACCACAACATAAGCCCTCATCACCAGCCAGCTGGACTATGGCAACACCCTCCAAGTAGGAGTCACTGCACACCTCTTACAGATACTTCAAACCATACAGAACGCTGCTGCCAGACTCATCATTGGCCTTCCCTGATGAACCCACATCACACCCCACCTCGGGCAACTCCACCGGTTCCCCGTACAGAAGAGATGCCAATTCAAGGTTCTGACCCCCACATACAAGGCTCTACACAAACAAGGATGCTCCTACATTAATTGCCTGAATTTCCACCAACAGTCGAAGAGTACGCTCCACTTCTCTTTCACTTGCCCATACGGAGAGACTTGAGGTGAATGAGAAGTGCTGAGGGGCACGGGAGGTGACTGGGCCAGAGAGGCCATGCGATAAATGCGAGAGACTGTTAGAGATGAGGGCAGTGAAAAGACAGAATGGCAGAAGTTGGTTTAAGGTGAAGTGAGAGGTTGAATGGGGAGAGTTCAGAAATTGTAAAAAGGGGTGATAGAAGTGGACTGCAAATTGAGAGAGGGATCCAGGATTAGGAGAGGAGAGGGGGTGAGAGGAAAGCGGCATAGGTAAATTCTTCACAAGACAGCCAGGGCTTTAAGGGACCCCTGCTGGTCCCGGCCAGGACCAGGTGAGCTTCTAATGTGGCAGCACGTATTCCTGTGGAGTGGAAGGCCCATCACAAAGGTTAAATAGACATCTTTCTAATGTTAATTGCTGTATTTTGGTTATAAACTGGTACTGATAGGGTAAAATCGTTTCTCAGTGTTACTGTGTGTAAAAGTAATGTAGCAATACTAACCCAAAATACGCTGTATCACATAACATCAAGCCTGTCGTGTAATTTGGTCCTCACCTGCCTCATAATTCCAGTAGCCCTGCCTACAGGTTTAGACATTTTTGTCAGGAGGGGGTCCTTATGCCTGAAAATGTTGAATGGGGGATTTCGGCATCCTAAAGTTTGAAACCTCTGGTCTAAGAGGAGCTGGTTATTCTTCTAAATTGCTGAAAATCTTCAAAAATGTCAACTGCTAAACTATATATTTCTTGTGAATGTGCTATGCATTTGTTCTTGTGTTAGACTTGTCTTTGCAATGATGCTGTAAAATCTTTTTTGTTCGTTAATGTAGGGTTTAACTGAGTGCTATGAATGCCACCCAAAACCAGCACAGAAAACGTTTCCAGGCTGTACGATCCGGAACACACCTTCAGAACCAATCCACTGCATTGTGTGGGCCAAGTATCTCTTTAAGTAAGTAGATTTGTTTATTTTTTTGGTCAAATCTGTTAAGTTTTCAAAAGGTACAATGGGGTTCCAGGCTTTTTAGTAAATAACAGTGGTGCACATGGGAGAACATATGGATGATCAGTCACAACCCCCAGTAGAAACATGTCATGACAGCAGCTGTACATGTGTGACATTTCCCTGACTTCCCTTGCACCAAGCAGAACAAATATTCTGCAAAAGGCAGTGAAAGAAGGAATAAATTAAACTAAAAAAGGTGAAGGAGATCCTGTGTACTCGTGATTATCTGTTGAAAGTCGAGGAAGAAGGGGAAGGAATTCCCATCCCAATGGGGGGGTGGGAGAGAGTCAGAAGGAGAGGACCCTTTTGCCGGATGGGAAGGGAGAAGAGCGGTCGGTTAACCTGCTGGGTCCATATAGGCCAGTGTGAGACATCAATACCATAGTGAGGCCATAAAAAAAAAGAGAGAAGGGAGACTACTGGGAGTTAGCATGTAATTAATCACCAGCATTGGCATAGCCAATAGGTCTCGCCTTTGGGACCTTATAAGTGTTTAGCCATGCAACAGTTAATGTTGTTGCACCAAGGATATTGTGCTGGATAACTAAACACTTATAAGGTCCCAAAGGCGAGACCTATTGGCTAGGCCAATGCTTGTTATGATTCTGTTCCCCTAGAGAGTACTTACAGGCCTAGAAGCCAGGGAACCCTTGTTACTGTGCCCTGCTGTAATGTCTGAAGCTGCACTGCTCTGAAAATGATCTTTCTGACCTTGAGAGCAACAACGAGGCCCAGCTAATTGAATCGTGCATGCTATTGAAGGCCCTATTTACAACTAACATATATTTTTGCAAGGAAAGCACATTGTTGGCATCCTAAACAAACCAGGTCTCTTTACATTGAAACCGAAATTAGTAAAAGTACACAGAATCAAAACGTGGGATGAATGAGAAGGAATAATTACATTAAGGGGGAAAAGTTGGATAACCTAAACTTAGTAATGGTAAAATTAAATGCACTGTATTGTGTTCAAAGTTTTAAGAATAGATTTCCAAGAGATCAGCGTGGAGAGGGCCACTTGGATGCTCCCAAAAACCAACAGTTGAAAACAAAAATATTTGTTTTCCTAAACTAATGGAGAACAACTTGGCCCCTAAAGTCTTCAAGTGCATAGCTCCAAAACTTGGCAGGGACTTCATAGAGTGCTTGAGACGCCGCTGCCGCCTGTTGGGAACTGCGTTCTCTGCAATTGAGTGGTCAGTTTCCAAGTTGTCCCTCAATGCTGAGGCCAGGTATGGGGAATATTGAAGAAGGAGCACCCTGAATTCAAGGCAAGCCAATCTGAAATCGATTTAGGATCCATTTGACACCAGGATGATATGTCAGCAAAGGGGCGTGATGTCTTCATTTTTCTCTAGATACCCGTCTTGCTACCTGAAGTAACACAGCTTTAGTGAGTCAAATGCTGCTTTAGAAAGCCCAATCAGAGCAGCCACTCCACAGCTAATATGAGCTGAAGACCGAACCACTGAGTGTAAGTTTTTATTATTAAGGAATGGGTTTTAGTTTTTTATGGATGAAGTAAAGCAACGTCAGAGCAGCTCTGGCATTTTTTAAAGCGGTCATTAAATTCTCTCAATAAAAGCTGCGGATACATCTTAAAGCACAAAGCCTTTACCACAGGGAAAAGATTTGGAGTGAAGCCACTGATTTAAAGTTCAAAGCGCCATGACGTATTGAAGTTAGCTTCGAATTGTTCAGTGACATTGATAGGTTCTCAATAGTTCGACGTGAACTGATCAGAGGAGTGTTAGAGGAGGAGTGCTCCATTCTACGGCCAGCTAGGAACAAGCATTGGCTGCGCGGCCGTGAAAGTGACACGGCCTTGAAACTGCCGCACTCCCGCAACGCGTATGCCGCCACAAGCACGAGTATGTGCTTTGAAAAAGAGCTGCACGATGGCTAAAGGTCTCCTAAGCAGCGCATGTGCACTGCGTAGGCGAGACCTAAAAAAGCTGTAGAGCACGTAAGCGAGGTGGTGAGAAGCATATATATATTCCAGTTTAGACATGTAATTAATGTAATGAGGGGGCACCGATTCAAGGTGATCTTGTCAATGAGGACCTGTGAGTTAGATATTCGTTCATCGCAAAAATGTCATAATCTATTGAATCACAGCGCTATAGGAGGGTCCTCTTTTTTTCAGCTTAAAAAGGACAATCCGTTGTTTTGTTGCTTCCGTCATAAAGCTAAGGGAATTAGTCAGAACGGATCATGCCCTCTGTGTGAGGTGCAGGCCCAAGAGTAGTACGGCTAGGTCTGCCGTGATGGGATAGCCAAGCTTATTTTTAATGTGGCCTAAGATTTGTTTCTAAAATGTGTAGATTGTAATTAAGGCGCCCTGTTTTCCATTTTGGCAGTTTTTTGCAGATAAATACAGACCAAAACACATGGATTTTCCCGTCTGTATTTATTTTTAAATGTGGAAAAAGAAAAATGTGTGCGATTCTAAATGCTGCCAGTTATGTGCAGATTGACAGGCAGGGTGTTGAAAAAATAGAAAGGTATTTTTGTAAAGTTGCTTAAACAGCAGTAGATATGCACAAGAGTTATACTGATATGCACATGTTTTCATATAACTGCATTGATTTATCGTCTCTGGGTTTTCATATCATTGAAATCTCTCAGGCATTTAATCATGAGTGAACATGTATTGGTTAAATACATGTGGAAATATACAAATTACAGCTCCATTTCTTTTTATCAAAACCCAAAATAAATATGGATAAATACAGACGTGAGAGTCAAAAAAATAAATACCATAAAACCGGGAGCCCTAATCGTAATGTAGGACCACCAAATGTGCAACAAAAAGTCACCCTCCTCCTGGTCACAGTGTCCGCATAGGGTGGCGGCGTTAGGAAATATTATAAGTCAAAGTGGTCTAAGGTACCGTTGGAACATTATCTTGTATGCTTTTTACCTACGAGGGATCGGGGGGGGGGGGGATTGCAGTCTTGTAATGCCCTGTAGGTATTGGAAATTAGGCCTTTGGTGGCTCTGATTGAGCTCATCGTTTTCTCAAATGGTGTAAGAGTTTCCTTATCAGCTAGGACAATGGGGGGTTGTTAGTCTCAATGGCGCAATTGAAGATATTGGAGAAGTGAGGACTCTGTTAGCTTGTATTCAGCTTTGCATTGTTCATGGGATTTTCAATGGTACCCTTCATGGAGAGATCACTGGGTGTCCTGCATTCGCCCTGCTCCCAATCTGGGAACGAGTGCGGATCTAGTGCTGGTGTAAAGTCAGGATTCCTAGCAGTCTTGGTGTTAAGGTAGGTGAAAGTGATGAGCCCCCTTTTCACAGCTATTTGATCCCAAATATCAATTACTATTTGGTGGCGGTAGCTATGCATGGATTTTTGGGCTGGAGCTGGCGGGGGAACAACCCGTCTGTCCAGGTGAAATTAAGATTTCTCGCTGTTCCTTACTAACCATTCTGACATGTAGAGTAAGTGTGCCATCCTATAATAGTCCAGCAAGTTAGGGCATGTCAAACTGCCATTTTCCATGGGTAGCATTACAAGGTTTGCCTAGATTCATGTTTTTTTTCCCACGCCATATGAAGGAGAGAAGCCTAGTTTGAAGCTATAGCATATCAGCAGCACAGATGGGTGTGGAGTGAGGCTGAAATAAATGGAGGAGCATCTGTAGAATATTCATTTTCATGACTTTAATGCGCCCAAGCCATGATATGAAGAGGTTTCCAACTCCTGATGTCTTAGAGAATCTGTCGGCTGTATTCAGGCCTGTAGGTTTTAGTCCATCCCTCTAGAGTAGAGCTATATAAAGGCCCAGGTAGCATATAGTATGTGGAATGGATCTAGGGCCTGTAAGGGGGGGGGGGGGAGGGGCATCCCGTAGGATGATCAGTAAGTTGAAAACATGCGATTTTGTGATATTGATTTTAAAACCAGAGACTATTTTGAAATCTTCCAACATCGCTACTAATGTGTGCAGCAATTCAGAGGGGTTGGTTAGGATAAGGAGGAGGTCGTCCGCAAAATGATTAATCTTGTGGGGCCTACCCCCAAAAGAGATTCCACTGATCACAGGGGACTGCCAGATTTTAATAACTAGGGGCTCCACCACTAAAGGAAATAATAAAGGCGAAAGGAAGCAACCCTGTCTTGTTCCTCTGTTGAGAGTAATAGGCTGTGTGGGCCGGCTATCAATCCCAATGGCAACCAACAGGAGTATGCTGTTAGGATTTTTTTCCCTCACCTGGGTCCAAGGCGGATTTTTCTTGAGCACAGCTTGCAGAAAGGTCCAGCTTACTCAGTCAAGCGCCTTCTCTGCATCGAGTGAGAGAACCACCGCTGGGAAGTTCCTTTTATGTACTTTCTCTACTATGTACCCCAGCTGGCTCATATTTGGGGCACCCTGGCGATGTCTCACAAAGCCGACCTGGTCCGGATCCACCAAAGTGGGTCCCTTGCTCAATTTGCCATTGGATTCAAGCTAGCCTGGCTGATGAAGGGTGTTACCCAGAAACCTATCCCAGGGTACTTGTTTCCGGTTCAGGGAAGACCTAGCTTGGCAGTTCGGACGCGACTGTTCCCATGAGGCACAGTGTCGAGACTGATTTGCATATAGCTCGGTCTGAACTGACGGGGCGAAGTGAGCTAAAGAATGATGATGGATTCAACCTAGATCTGTGACTAGGGGTGAGTGTCTGAAAAGTTTCAGCACACCGTCCATCATCTCCTTGTGTCAGCTGTTTATAGCCTCATTTAGAGTTCTGTTGCTCATCTATTCTCTCTAAAGCTTGAATTTCTGAAGTGAGGTTCTGCTCATATAGTGAGGTCACAAAATAAAATGAACGGACAGTTGAAACTTTTCCAACACTCTTCCCCCAGTCACAGATCTGGGCTTAATTTTATGGCAGGACCGGAGGCTTCGGATTATGCCTTACTTTCTTCACTTTATTTCTCACAGCAGCAAGAAAACATGTAAAAACTACTTTTTCCATGAACACCAGGGAAAAAACAGGAAATTGAACAGTAAGTCCTTTATCAGTCTCTATGCACCGGCAGCAACCATCATGCCTTGCAACCACTTCTCTCCCTCTTTCTTCGCTGCTCAGCAGCAAGTTAAGTGCTTTTTCTCTTCTCTCCTGGGTTTTTTGTGGGATTCTGTGGGCAGCGCGTAGATTTGTTGTTAGCGCTGGTGTTTGCGACCCCTACAGGTCCCCTTTGGCATCGCGGGACGCTTCGGCGCTCCTTACGCGATTTGCAGCCCCAGCAGAGTGCGGTGCGCTCCGAGCGCCGCTAGAGGGCAGTGCTTTCTCTGTGTCAGGCGCGCTATAATTCGCGTTTTAAACGCGTTTTTTACCGCGTTTTTCTGCAGCTTTAGCGCTGTCCCTTGCTACCCAGTGCTGACACCCTACGGGGTCGAAATTAGGTTCTCCCTCACGCTGACGCCCCGAGTGGGTTGTATTTGGTAGATCGAACACCCTGACCGGGTCGTAATTTGGCGCTGGTGCGCAGCGCTTGGGAACGCTTGACTGGGTAGCGCCCTAGTACACAGAGGGCTGTGCGTTCCCCGGGCTAGCCCCGTAAATTGTGCCTTTTGGCCGCCACATCCTCTGGGTTGCCCAGATCCATATTGTGCCCTCAGGGGTCTTGTCAATTGACTGTGCTGTACCTCCGTCCTGTGGAGCCCAATTTACCTCATTATGCAGGGGGAGTCAGGCCAGTACCCAGAGGAAGACCCTCTCTCTTATGCCACCTGGGATGATGATTTTTACCAGGCGGTGGATGATTCCATCTACAAAGCAGTGGATCAAGCCATAGTACCGCTAGAACAACGCCTGACGGCGCGCTTGGACGAGGCGTACGCGAAAATTGCGGCCCTCATTCCGGCGCCTACTCCGACTTCGGATCCTTCCCCGTCGGCGATTTCCCCCCCGCCTAAAAAGGCTTGCGTTGAGGGGATCGATCCTGTCGCCTTTGACAAGGTCCGGCACGCCTTCAAGGCACTTGAGGTACCATTACCCGTTCCTGCCCAGCCGGTAGTTGTTTCTCCTGTTACCCCCCGTACCATGTCCCCAGAGCCACGGCAGGATGATGATTCTCCAGATTCGGAGGAGGAGGCCTGTTCCTCTAGATCGTGGCTTCCTTTCCAGCCACCCACGTCCACGGCCCCTTCGGATATGTTGGACCCGGACGAGATTGTTCACCCACGGTCCTCCGAATGGGTGCCGGGGGATAAGGTGGCTTCGTATGTAGCGAACCGTCTCTGTAAACCGGTGGACAAAGACGCTCGCAGCCGTTTTCGGGCAGAGTGTCCCAGACCTTCCCTGGAGGGGAAAGTGGCCATGACCCCAGATATTGACCCCAAGATGGCCACTTTTCTCGCTAAATTTGTAAAAGACCCCCGGAAGGGCATTGACCGGTCCTGGCGCACGTGCCAGGACAAACTGCTTGACGCAGTGGGCCCCATGACCAAAATCCTCGACATGGCGGAGGAGGCTAAGGTGTCGGGGGACGCCATTTCCCCAGAAGTACTGTCAAATTGGGCACAACGGGCCATAGTTTTCCTTGGAAACGCAAACTGCGCCCTCTCTACTGAGAGGAGGAGGTCGCTGCTCATCAAAATCGACCCCAAACTGGGTGACCTCGCCTCTTCGGAGGCGGGCGCCGTGGCGCAGGGCGGTTTATTTGGCGATCCTTTTTCAAGGAGCTGGGCAAGTTCGTTGCGACATTTACATCCTTGGACCGGGCCCAGTCCAATGTAAAAAAGGTGTTTGCCCCTCGGGTTTTTGAAGGGGCCGGACGAGGCAGGGGCCGCTCGTTCGGCCGGGGTGCTCCCTCCGATAGAGGCCAAGGCTCCGGTCCCGATTTTCCCTCCACACCGCCGCTTCCTCCAATTCAAATGGGACGGACAGGTGTACGAGTTCACCACGCTGCCCTTCGGGCTCTCTTCTGCGCTGTGGTGTTTCACAAAGGTGCTCCACCCCGCGGTAGAAGCCTTGCGGGCTCGCGGTGTCAGGTTGATAGTGTACTTGGACGATATGCTTTTCATGGACCAGTGTCCGAGGCGCTTGAGGGCCCAGTTGCAGTTTGCAGTGGACCTGTTGCAAGGTCTGGGGTTTGTGATAAACAAGAAGAAATCCCTCCTGGTCCCAGCTCAGTGCGCAACCTTCCTTGGGTTCAGCATAGACTCGGTTTCGGCTTCCTTGAGTCTTCCCGCACGGAAAATGTCCAAGATTCGCCACGAGTTGCGCCAGATTCTGGCGAAGTCTATGGTCTCGTTGAGGCACCTAGCACGGATCGTGGACCTGTTGTCATCTTCGATTCAGGCCATCTTCCCGGGGCCGCTTCACTACCGGGCGATGCAGCGGTTGAAAGCGTACCACCTCAGGCGGGGCCTCACGTACTCGCAGCTGATTCCGCTGTCAGCGGAGGTGCGGGACGAGATGTGCTGGTGGCTGACGCACATGGAGGCCTGGAATGGTCGTGCCATATTTGGGTCAGCTCCCGACATTGTAATAGAGTCGGATGCCAGTCGCGCAGGTTGGGGGGGCCAGGTGCGGGGACTTCTCCACCGGCGGCGCCTGGTCTACCCACGAGCAGTCTTTACACATCAACTGCTTGGAATTGCTGGCAGGCTCCTTTGCGGTCCAGTGCTGGACCAAGGAGCGGGTGCAGTTGTGTGTCCTTCTGCGGATGGACAACGTGTCTGCGGTTCGATATATCAACCATCTGGGTGGCACCAGATCCAAGATGCTAGCGGATCTAGCGCGGGACTTCGGGCACTTTTGCCTGGATCATCAGGTCTCGGTCACGGCGGAGTATTTGCCGGGCCGTCAGAACGAGGTGGCCGATTGGCACTCCCGGCATCTCCTGGATGCCAGCGTTTGGAAGCTGGATCCGGAGGTATTTTCCCAATTAATGGCCCGGTGGGGCCCGTTCTCAGTGGATCTGTTCGCCTCGCGACTGGACCATCAGTTGCCGAGATATTTCAGTTGGCGCCCAGTCCCGTCGGCGGAGGCGACAGATGCATTCCTCCAGGACTGGTCGAGAGAACAGGGTTATGCGTTTCCCCCGTTCTCCATGATCACGAGGGTGTCGGCGTTACTGCGCCGTCAGTCAGCACAGGTGGTGATGATCACGCCTTGTTGGAGGTCTCAAGTCTGGTTTCCGGTTCGTCTGGAACTTTCTTGGGATTTTCCAATCCTACTCCCCCACTCTCCTCACATTCTCCTGAACCCGGACGGGAATCCCCACAGGTTGGTTCAGGAAGGTTCACTGAGGCTGATGTCCGGCGTCGCTGGTCTCAACCAGGCCTTTCGGGAAAGGCAGAGGATCTGCTCTCAAAGGCATGGGCGGACAGCACCACCAAGAGATACCGGTCTGCATGGTACAGGTGGCGTCGCTGGTGTGTGCGACGGGGTTTCGATCCCGTGGGGACGGATGTAGTCCATGTCCTTAATTTCGTGGCCGACTTGGTAGATGAGGGCTTGGCCTATAGGTCTCTCAATACCTTCCGCTCGGCCATTTCGGCAGGGCATGACCTGGTTCAAGGTTCCCCGATTGGGGAGCACCCTTTGGTTTGCAGGCTATTGCGAGGGGTTCGCCTCTCGCTGCCCCCCGAACCGAGGTATTCAGTCCTCTGCGACGTCAACAGGGTTTTGAACTTGTTTCTTTCCTGGCAGCCGAATAGGTTTTTGTCCCGCAAGGAGCTTTCTGCTAAATTAGCAATGCTATTATGTCTGATTTCCTGCAGAAGAGTCTGACGTGCGCGCGCTCGATATTACAGCGCGGACCTTCTCCCCTGAAGGGGTGCCCTTTACAGTGAGCAGGAGGACTAAGACCCTTACGAGGGTTATTTCATATCCGGCCTTTCCGGATTCCCCGAAGCTGTGTGTGGTGCAGTGCCTCCGTGCATATGAGGATATGACTGAGGATACTCGCCCTCCGGGCGAGCGACAACTACTGATTGCCCTACGGAAACCGTACAAGGCTGTTTCTTCCCCGACCATCGCTAGATGGGTGCGTTGGGTGATGCAGGAGGCAGGGATTGATACAAAGAAGTTTGGTGCTCACTCAACTAGGGGAGCCATGGCCTCGAAACCCTTTATGCTAGGGGCTCGGTTGGAGGACCTGATAAGGGCCGCGGACTGGTCCTCGGACTCCACCTTCAAGAGGTTTTATTTTAAGCCAGTAACAGATGTGTTTCTGCTTGTGGTCGATAAGCTATGAACTGGCATAATCCGAAGCCTCCGGTCCTGCCATAGAATGAGAATTTGCCTAGCCTTGGCGCTGGTAAGTTCCAATTCTATTAAGGACTCGGAGGCGAGGATTATCCCCCCCTGAGACTTCCTGTAAGTGATCCCTCCCCATATGGACCGTAAGTAATCTATTTACGTGTTTTTTCATGAGGTTCTTAATGGTACTGTTCTATCTGCATTGTACTATGTACCTGATGTTCCGTGAGGTCGGGTCCTGACTCTGAGATTTTCTTCCAGGAGCCGATACAAGATGCGTGAAGTTGCCGGACAGAGTGCTTCGCCCGAAGAAAGAGGAAGAGGAAGTGGTTGCAAGGCATGATGGTTGCTGCCGGTGCATAGAGACTGATAAAGGACTTACTGTTCAATTTCCTGTTTTTTCCCTGGTGTTCATGGGAAAAGTCGTTTTTACATGTTTTCTTGCTGCTGTGAGAAATAAAGTGAAGAAAGTAAGGCATAATCCTCGCCTCCGAGTCCTTAATAGAATTGGAACTTACCAGCGCCAAGGCTAGGCAAATTCTCATTCATCATTATATTGCTCGCCACATCACCCCAGTTTGAACCCAGCCATGTGGAAATCAGTCCTTAACCTGCTCCTATTGGAAACAGCCAAGCCCGAACTGCCAAGCCAGGTTCTTATTGGACCATTCTCGAGCATCTTTCCATCAGCAGTTGAAGACCATTTGCGGTCCTGGAAATCAGAACTGCATTGTCTGCATATAGGAGCAGTGGTGTTGGACTAGATCCGACCCTGGGGACATCGGCTTCTAGCTGTTGTGACATTTTGCCCACCCTGTTAATATTTAGCGAAAATAGGAAGGGGGCAAGGACACAACCTTGCCTAATTCTTTTGGTCACCCTGAAACGTGGTATACATTCTCCATTGGTTGGTAACATTTTGCCTCTCCTTGTTCCCCATTTTAAAATTAGGCACAATTATACTCTGTCCATGTAGATGGAATAATCCCTTGTGGCACTGCTTTAAACACCGGAGTCAATATTGAGGCTCATAAAGTTACTGTTATGATAAATATACCAAGAAGACCTGGGAATAATTCCAAGTGGGATTTATTCTTTAAAGGAAGACCTGAACATCTTATGCCAGACACAGCTGGACCAACTGCTCACTGATGCCACAGGCATGACTTCATCTTAGAACCATCTAAGGCATCATAAGAAAGCAACAGTCTAATGAGTGAAAGATGTGAGTAATGATAAAGTGATGAACCTCATAACATATAAATATAACACATCTCCCCCCTTTATCAACACAACGAACATAAAAATAACATGTATTAAATAAAGCTTGATACATAACAAGTAGACAAAAGTAAAATCAAAAAACATAAACATTCAAATAAGCAGGTATCCTTCTCTCACTTGCATCCCTCAAAATGCATGAAACACCAGACCCATCTCTCTGCCTTGCAGGCATGGCATCACTATCAGAAACAATTGCCACATCACAAAGCATAGACTCACCACCTTGTTTATTCGAAAATCCCCAAACCTTCATCAGCATCCATATTGAACACTGTTCATTATCATACCTAAACTCCATTTTTAAACACTTCTCAAACACAGACTGTTTGTAACACGGTGAATCACCCTATACAGAGGCTTACGCATCCATGAAGGAAGAAGTTTTGTGCCTGCCTCGTACTCACCACCCCAAAACTCACCACCTTAGGGCACCAACCACCCTAAATACACCGCACTGGGCACTTACTTCCCTACAACAAACAGCACAGGATACTCACCACCCAAAACTCACCAGCATAGGTCACTCACCACCGTAAAACAAACTCCACGGGGTACTCCCCACCCGAAAAACTCACCAGCATAGGTCACCTATCACACTTAAAAAAAACTAACTGCACGGGGTACTCACCATCCCAAAACTCACTACCGTAAGGCACTAACCACCCTAAATACACTGCATTGGTGCACTAACTACCCTAAAACAACTGCACGGGATACTCACCACCCCAAAACTCACCAACATAGGGCACTCACCACCCTAAAACAAACTGCACACTGTGCTCACCGCCCCAAAACTCACCACCGTAGAGCACTAACCACCCTAAATACACCGCACTGAGGCACTCACCACCCTAAAAACAAACTGCACGGGGTACTCACCACCCTGCACTTGGGCACTCACCACCCTAAAACAAACTGCACGGGGTACTCACCACCCCAAAACTCACCACCATGTGGCACTAAATACACCGCACTGGGGCACTCACCATCCTAAAAACAAACTGCACTGGGTACTCACCCCCGCACTGGGCACTCACAGCCCTAAAACAAACTGCACAGGGTACTCACCACCCCAAAACTCACCACCATGTGGCACTAACTCCCTAAATACACCGCACTGGGGCACTTGCTACTCCACAAACTTACCACACTGGGGCACTAACTGCCCTAAAACAAACTCCACGGGATACTCACCACCCCAAAATCTCACCAGCTTAGGGCACTCACCACCCTAAAACAAGCTGCACGGGGTACTCACCACCCCAAAACTTACCACCATAGGGCAATAACCACCCTGAATACACCGCACTGGGGCACTCACCACCCTAAACAAACCGCACGGGGTACTCGCCACCCCCAAAACTCACCACAATAGGGCACTAACCTCCCTAAATACACCGCACTGGGGCACTTGCTACCCCACAAACTTATCACCATTCCCAAAACTAAACATAAACTGCACTGGGGCACTCACCAGCCCACAAACATTTCCCTTTTCTTACTAGCTCCCTCAAACATTCCGTTTTTTGTGAAAAGTTCATCGTATTTTCTTTTAATTTGATCACATGCTGATAATTTCCTAACTTTCCTAGTCATGATTCAAATACACCACTAAATCTATCCAACGCATCATCCAGATTGTCAGCATAACTTGCATTCATACTCATGACTGGACATTCCATCTAAGGCATCATAAGAAAGCATCATTCTAATGAGTGAAAGATGTGAGTAATGATAAAGTGATGAACCTCATAACCTATAAATATAACAGTTACGTTGGTCTTATAAGTATCCACAGGGACCCCACTGGGCCGAGGGCTTTTCCGCTTGCTGATTTTTCTGTAGCGTTTATAACTTCTTCCAATCTAACTGGTTTTAGGGGTGCCACCATAGAATGCTTTGAATTGCCCTGTAAAATGTGCCCTTCGTTTTCTGGTTTGAAGATACTTCCAAAATGACTAAGTCAGTCTGTTGGAGACACCACGGTCTCTACCCTCAGGCCTTGGTCATCCTTAAGGAATAGGGAGTTTATTATTTTCCAGTATAATATTGAATCTCTGGTTTCCGCAGCCTGTTCCAATTTGGCCCATGCCTTCTATTGTAACAATTTCTTCCTCTGGCGTATCACTGGTTTGTAAAGATGCCTTCGATTTTGTTTCTCTTTTTTTTTAATTGTAATTTTCTAAATTTATTTTCCTTTTTACCACAGTACTATTTCTAGGGACAGACAGAAGGCCTTTCTTAAGATTTCGATTGGCTTGTGAACATAAAGCATTGAACCAGCCTGAGTGCTTTTTCTTAATACTCTCACTGGCGACTTTTAGGTTATTAGCAATTTCAGATGTAATTTTATTAAAGGCGTCACAATCTCTTCAGGTGCTGCCTCCAGTTCTGCACGTACCATGAAGTCCTACTTGGTGTTATAACATTGCCCAGAATGGCTAATTCATTAACACAAGACCATTTAGAACTTATACTGCTCTTCCTTGCTACCTCAGTGTGAAGCGCTAACTGAGGGACTTCACGGTGATTAAGCTCAATTTTCATAATTCATGTTAGTGGGAGATGATTTCTAAGGTTAATAGAATCCCCCATAAAAAGAGCCCAAACATTCCATACCATTTGTAGAAAGTATTATTTGATTAATAAATGATCTACATCTGCTTCCTTGAAAAGTAGGCAAGTGGACACTTTCATTATCTTTACTTCGTTTGAGTAGTTCTACATTATTTTTACAACGTAGTTTGTTTAAAATATCTCCATATCCATCATGGGGAAAATGGTTCTGTGTATTTCCCAAGACATTAATGTATCCACATACCTTGATTGAAGAGAATTGACTCTTAAATTGAATATATATGTGTGTGTGTGTGTGTGTGTGTGTATGTATGTATGTGTGTGTGTGTGTATATATATATGTGTATATGTATGTATATATATATATATGTATATATGTGTGTGTGTATAGGTATGGATATGTATAGGTATAGGTATGGATATGTATAGATAAAGATTTCCAGCCCTTTATATAAATCCTCAACTACTTTATACCTTAGATTACTAAAAACATTTGTTATAAAAAATTGATCTATACAAAAAATAGTTTTGAGTCTGTCTGGAGGAGAATCAACAAAGTATGGGGACTTTAAATATAGTTTCACTGTGGTTGAAATTAATGTTGCCATGCAGGCACTTCCTGCCATGCTTCCTGTAAACATAGTAGCTGTACTGTATTTATAAGATTTTGCCATTCCTGGTTATCTAATTTACTTTTGATTCCCACGTATTTTCCATGACCTAAACACTAGAGAGTTGATGGCACTCACATCCCTTGATACCTGTCCTGAATTTGTAGACACTACACTATTATTCCCGGGTCCTCTTAACTTTCTGGTATTTTATGATTTACTAACTATAATCCTGTGCACTTATATTTGATAGTGGGGGCCGCATATCTGTTGGTATTAAGTATGGGAATGCCTGTTCTATGAATGCCCGAATTATGTGTTAACAAGTGACCCTGTGTACTTTTCATATAATCTGGGGGTTTAAAGAAGAAACTTAGGGGCACCGCAGCAGTCTTTCCCTCAAGATGACACTGATGTCTACAATGAAGATAAGAAGGAACTTTACTACAGCTGGATATGTAAAATGTGCAATTCTACATTAATCACGCCCTATTTTCTGCAAGTACCCAACCCAGTTTACCCTTCTAATCATGATGATTTTCTGAAATAAACAATTGGCATTACAGCTACGGTCTGCCATCCAATGGGCAACCTTATTTTTTAAATCAGACCACTTTTCTCTGGTTTGTGGTTGTGGATACAATTTAGGTACATCTTTCAGAATAATAACATATAGAGTAGAATCAGGCAAGAGGTGTAATGTTAGGGGTGAGTACAAACAAGCATACCTTAACTTGTAACTCCACGGAGCTCTTTTTTAATTCCCTCAAAAGTACGTGGGGGGCTGGTACTCTCGGATGTCATCTCCGCTTCCTTTGTTTGACTGCCTCGGCAGGTGTGACATACAGGCAGAAGTTTAATATGGCGGACTGATCTTTTATTACAAGTTCATTCACTGTACTAACAGATGGGGCAATTTGTGTATTAACCCAGCTTTGTTTGGCAGCAGGGTGTTTGTTAATGCATTCAAGACATGCCACCTCTCCTTTATTTCCTTAAGTTCTGAAAAAATGCTCTTTTCCATATTATCGTGTTTAGTGTGTAATTCTTTTTAATTGAGGTCCTGATCTTTCAGATTCCTCTCGGTTTTCACCCTTTTTTAGGGTATTTACATTTTAGACTGTTCACTTTCTTGGGAATAGCACCAGGATTCCCAACAGGATTTTTAGTTCTTTTGGCTGGAGGTGATTCGGGATCTCAATTTGGTGAGAGATCAATGTGTGATGTATTATTAGGGGTGCTAAGATGATGTTTGGCCATTGAGAATTGATCAGTTGATTTATCGGTGTCAGTAGACGTTAAGGGCACAGTGAGAAGGGGCATCGAATTTCCTGCAACCTCTATAATGCTGCATATGGCCATGTTTGCTGCTTGTTTAGTCACCGCCATTCTAACTTTAACATTAATTATCTCATTTTCAATGAGACCCATAGCATGCGTTAAACAATTGATAATGGAATTAATTGATTTTAAGCTTTTAGGGTTCTTTTTCCCCGTGCCTTGAGCATGTTTCCATTTGGCCATAGTGCAACAGTGCAAATACAAGGATATGTTTGATGGGGAACTGAATCTTTTCAGACACTCACCCAAGTCTCCTATCTGGGTTGACTCCATCATCATTCTTTAGCTCACTTCGCCACTCCAGTTCAGACCCAGCCGTATGCAAAACAGTCTTGAACCTGGTCCTCATGGGAACAGTCCAGCCCAAATTGCCAAGCCAGGTCTTTCGTGTACCGGAAACAAGCGTCTTGGGAGCAGTTTTGGGGTAACACCCCTCATCAGCGAAGCTAGCTTGAACCCAGTGGCAAAGTGAGCAAGGGACACGTCTGGGCATAACCTGCCAACTTGGGGTAAACCAGCACAAGGAGAAGATAGACGTTTCACCAATCCTCTCCTAGAAAACAAATAAGTCTTATCCTGTTGGACTGCTGAAAAGTCTAGGAACAGGACCTAAGAGGGATGGCCCGGCCCTACCTCAAACTGGCACAGTCAGGCGCAGATGGGCACACACTTGGCTCGGGGGAGTGCAGCCCGGATGCATCCCACGCAGCAGGGCTAAGCGAGCGACAAGTAACAAGTTGAGATAGTCATGGCATTGCAGGCTGCCTGAAAAGCGTTGTCCCCGGTAGCCGGTTTTGCTTGGCGCGACTTCTCCCCAGTGTCTTGCAGCATTGCTCAAAAAGACCCCTTGTCAGTGTGGCTATACAGATACGCATTGATGTAGGCAAGGAAATGCGGGGATTCTGGGACGCTTAGTCACCGGTGACAGGTTTTGCTCCCCGTAGCTTTTCCCCAGCATAAGGCAGTGTTGTTCAAATAACCTCTGGGTCAGCTGGCTGTGCGGGCGCTAAGTAGCATGTTGCGGTAGGTGTGGCAATGCGGGCATTCTGGGACGCATAGTCGTCTGTGGCAGGTTTTGCTCACTGCAGCTTCTCCCCAGCGTCTGACAGCGTTGTTCAAACATCCCCACAGAATGGGTTAAAACCTACATGCAGGTCTTCTGAAATAAATACCCTATTTCCATTGCTGAGTGAGTGGCAGGGCCTCATCTTGCCCCTCCCCCACTCGACTTTTGTAACAAATAGCATGTTACTCTGCACATCTGTAAATCTACTATCTATATCAAAGCATATTTCTGTGACCGAGAAAGTGCGCACTTTTAGGGTTGATAACCAAACTAGACCATTATTTCAGTTGTATGCATTTTTTGTATGTCTGTGCCTGTAAAAAACACTTTTATTGTACAGTTGGTTAAAATTTCTCATCTTAAAGCTCTTTCTGCATGTACGTTTTCTGTGCAGTGAACGAGTGGCGAGATGCTGTTTCAAAATGCTTATAAATATATCATGTTACACATTTTGTGGCCCTGATGTGTAGTTGATAAGTTTTAAATATTTTTTTTAACTTGTTTTTATTTAATCACTGCTTTCAATGTATCCAGAACAAGGACATACATGTGCATTTTCAGAAACTATAGCATAATATACATCCAGCGCTGTTAACATCGTATCCTCTGGCATTGCGTGGACTCGCTACTCGTGAGCCGAGTTACTCTTATTAGTAGTAGCAGTACAATTCTGTTGACAATAGAACCAATATCCCGAATGACATAGGAACAACAATATTCACAACAGGAAATCTAGTTTCCCCTCTCTAAATCCAAATCCCTAATATGCACCGCCGTTGCCGTGTGAAGAGCTAGCACCACCTGAAATCAATACTGCTGCAGCTGCGGACAGTTCCATACCATGTGCAAAAAATGTGGCGGGGTCCCTGATGCATCTCGGACCTGCGGAAGACAACCCAGGGGTGAGCCGTGCATGCTGTTGAGGAGTCAAATATGTGCGGTGTAGATAATTGAAGTGGATTATCCTAAATTGTGCGTTACTTGTGGCTTCTGCTACTTGTGCCATTGCTCTCCTCCACTCACCATCTGTCAACTGGATGGGCAGGTCATAATCCCAGCTCACCCTGATCCTGTCTACGTTTGACCCCCGGTCCACCTGTAATGTTGCATAGATGCGGGAGATGAGTCCACGACTCCACCGAGGGCCCAGCAGTGCTACCAGCGTGCTGGACTCTCCAAGTTCATCAGGAAATGTTGTTTACATCTCCAGTATAGTGCTTGATATCTTGGCATACTGTAGGAATTGCCCCGCAGGCACCTGGAACAAGTCCTGCGCTTCCTGAAAGGTCATGTACTTGCTGTTCTGATACAGGTCCCCGCCGTCTCACAACCCCCCTCGTACCTATTCAAGAGATCCATGACCTCTTGGATATTCTGGAAACCCTTCAACCAACACAACACAGAGGTAATGCGCTAGCATACGGGGCTTTTCTGACCACCAAGGCCACTGGCTGCACCCATGCCTCTGTGACCTTGCAGATTATGTGCGGACACTTATTTGGGTCCCTAGAACTCCTCATTAGGAACGGCTGCAATTGTATCCCCACGTTCCAGATCCCCTGTCGGTCCGGCTCCTCCGTGCGCTTCCCCATGCACTACTGAGCTGCATATTGTAGCAAGCCAGCCAAATAGTTTAGCCGTAGATCTAGCACCCTAGGCTGCTCCCATCCATATCTAGTTTAAGTATATCCAATCTGGCTTTGCTGCGCTCTCCAACCCAGACCAAGGAAATCGGACTGTTCAGCGTGTCACACGTTTACTTCGGGATCTTACAGAAGGAGTTCTGGAGCACATAGAGGCATTGGGGCAACAGTATCATTTTCAATACTGCAACCCTTCCCAGAACTGACAGTGGTAACTTGTTCCAAAACACTATCGACACCCGCAGACAATCGAGGACCCTCCCCATATTTAAGTCATACTGGGCCTCCGGCTGATGGGCAATCTGTATTCCAAGGTACCGGAAGCGATCGCACTTCCAATCCATGCCGACCACAGGGAGATCTGTTCCCGTGCCAATGCAGCAAGCGGGAACCGGATAGTTTTCTGTCACTTAACATGGAGACCGAAAGGATTCCAGAACAAATCCAATATTTCCTGAGCCGCTGGGATTTCCCCCTCCGGCTCACACAGATAAAGGAGAGCATCGTCTACCTCTATGCCCCATGGCACCATATCACGTTTTAAATATAAAAGATATTAAGAGTGCATGGATCCTGAAAGCGATCTCTTAATTTGGTAAATTATATTTAATCATAATCTGATAGGTATACTCATGGGTATGATGGTGGCTGCAGTCCTGTGTTTACTTGTAAATTACCAGGAAGTCGGCATGTACCTTGCAAATTGTATTTCTGGTAATAGTCAGTTTAAGGTTCAATGTGTATGTTTAGCTTATGTGTGTGTATCAAGAAGAAGTCTGATAGAGGCATGCTTGAACAATTTTACAAAGGCCAGAAAAAACTTTAGGAGGCAATGTAGATGCTTGCTTACTAACATTCTGCACATCCTGCAGCAGTTGGGACTCTACTAAAGGTGGAGAAGTGTCGCCTCTCTGCTTCTCAATTAATGGTCTTTCTCCGAGCTAAGGTCTCCATATTGGATGTAAAAGATTTTCCCTCTATAGAAAGGGATACTGAGCTGTTTGGGACACACAAAGCACCCTCTAATTAAAAAGCTTGTGTAAAGTAGGTAGCTTCTAAGCCCTCCAAGACAGCATTTCGTCCTACATTTCGCTTACCCTTCCATGCCGCATTTGGATGTGCACAGTCCCAAGAGGATTCTCAATTACGAACAGCAGGGGACTGATGCAACTTGAGGCTTGTTACCCAACAACCATAGAGGGTGAACCATGATGACAGCAGAAATATCATCTGCTCAGGAGTAGGACATGCTGTTTTCAGAATCCAGAGTTTTAACTCAACTTGAACACCTAGGGTAGGACATCTGCCTCTAAGGGTCTTTGGTCATGTGCAGCTTTTCAGGTACTTTGACTCATCAAGGGTACGCAATTGAGAGTGAGCTCAGACTATATGGCTTATGTTTTACAGCTGCTAGCAGGGAGATCCCCTGTATCCATGTTCTCCTAAAGAAGTTTTACTCATCTGCATTGGGCACTGAGTGAGTGTATCTCTTGGACTGCAGAATATCTGCCTGTCATCCACAATGAACTAGAGTAGTTTTTTAACGAAACAAAGCAGTGTATTCCGAGTTGAAGTTTACCTACATGCCACTGATCATGACTTGTCAAAGATGTGATACTCATGGCCTAGAGCTCTTTGCACACCTTAGAAAAGGCAAGGCAATGTGTGCTATTTGCCAGTAGATAATGATATTTTTGGAGTCGGAGGAGGATTCTGTCTCTAGGGGAAGTAGGTGTGTTTGATGAAACAGTACTGATAATTTGTCTACACTTTTCCTCATTTACTTGGTCCTTCTGCTATGCGCTGCAGGATAATCATGGTGTCTCCGGCATAGATCACAGTCCTTTTTTTTTTTTTTATTGATACTCGACGGGTAGCAATAGACAAGCCAGTTGACTTTGAGGGACAAAGTCACTTGATCACTAGGGACATAATACAGATACTTTACCTCAAATCATCTTCCTTCCCACTGATGACCTTGTTTCTGAACACCTAGAGTTTGGTTTGTTAAATTGTCTTGAAATATTAAAAGATATCTTGACAGCAGTCTGCACAATCGGCATTGAAAGACTTTCCAACTGAAGTCAAACTATTTTGTGCTGGGCACATTTGAACAGATATGGGTTTTTTGGGGGGCAAGCCTCATGCACATCTCTGTATCTCTTGCAGCTGGCAGGCCTACTGTGGACTGTTCCATCAGTGTCCCAAGCCTGCCCTTACATAGGTTCTGAATCCAGTTCTAGGTGCCCTGATGGGGCTTAATTCGAACCATTTGAGAGTGAGTCAGAAAGGTTTTCATGGAAGAAGGCCCCTCCTACTGGATATCTTTCGCTTGTGGAACTTAAGACTTTCCCTTCAATGAACTGTACTTGAACTTTGACAAAACCCATTGCAATATTCCTAAAGTACACATTCATAGAGCACCTATTTCCAAAGTACCAACAAGCTTCTGTTCCAGCAGGGGGAGTAAACCACTTTTATTTACGCACCCAACAACTGGTGTGGAAAAGCGTGTTCGAGGCATGTGGGCTGCTGAATTCATATCTGTGCATAGATCGCCGCCTAGTGTTGGGTCTGGATGATTGCACATTGTTGTCCTGGAAGAGTCTTCGAAGTATCACGAGATAGGTGGCTCCTCCCTCGGACCTCAGTGCGCATGGGCATCCTCTCCATCCCCTGATTGTTTTTTTCCGCCATTGGGTTCGGATGCATTTTCCTGTACTCCCAAGTTCGGAATCAAAATAAACTTCTCTAATAGGCCAAAAGGCCTTCGGATTCGTTGGTATTGTTTTCGATCGGTACTGAAAAACGTTTTTAACAATTTACGTGCACTCCGGTCGTCGAATCGGGCCCTTGGGCCTTCTCGACGCCACGTGAACCGAGGGTCGATGGAACGAAGTCCATTCAAATATTGCCCGCAGTGCAACTCAAAGTTCCCGCATACTGATAAGCATCCTGTATGCAACAAATGCCCAGTTCCGGGCCAAAAAGACGATCCGGAATCGGCGGGCGGCAAGGCAAGAGATGCCGAGGTCGGTACCGGAGCCCGAGAATATCTTCGAGGAAGAACTAGTAGACGTGGAAGACTCTGATCAAGAAGAGGATCAAGACTACGAGCACGACACTGAATATTATATCGACGAGGAAGAACACATCGTCTAGGTCGATGAATACGACCAAGACATCGTAGCTGTCGAGGACGACTCCGATGACAACGAGGGGCGAACCGTGAGTACAACGCCCCACACAGACACTACACCTATAGCGGAGACTCAGGTCGAGGCATCGCCAACAGGCCTTAGCCAAGATCTAAACACTGATTCTATAGCCCCGCAATTCAGCCCGGCTAAGAATATACACAAAGAGCCTTCTGAAACACGTAATCCAAGACCGGTTCAATCGAAACCGAAAGTCCTCGACACGACAGTCTTCGGACCGAACGTTTTCGAACCGAAGGGGAACACAAAGGGCGCCGAGCCGAAGGCCAGCGTTCCATATAAACCTTCGAAACCAAGGGCCGTCGACTCGAACAAATCCAGTTCGACAGCCGAAAAAGGGCAACAGTTGGTCTACGAAAGCAAAGGGGCTACGCCCAAGCCGTTCGTCGACCCGAAAACGAAAGTAGACCAACCAAGAATGGTCGAGCCGAAGCACATCGATCCGAAGAAGGGCACCGAGCCAAAGCCCATCGATCTAAAGAAGGGCATCAAGCCGAAGCCACAGGCTCCAAGAACACCTGTACAGCCGAACAAGCCAGGACTCCTGATAAATGTTGTCGAGCTAATAAAATCAATCGGTCCAAAAAAGGTGGTGCAACCGATAAAAGACATCGTACAGACAAAACCTGTCGGACAGACACTGCCCATAAAACCGCAAAAGCAGATCACGGCACCGAAACGGTCGAACGGAAACAAAGCTTCGAACCGAAGGTCAAACCTAAAACAATAGCACCTAGGCAAAAGACTGTGGAAGAGGAGATAATCCATCCAGACCCCTCTACAGAAGATCAGTCTAAACTATATATTGACCCAAATACTGGGAAAGTGACTGTTTACATGAGGAAGAAAAGACCAGTGCCTGCTGAAGACTTTTCTACTATTCCACTCAAAAAGAAAAGACTGTGCAACCTCTCCTATTCTTTTCAAGCCTATCTCTCCAGCTAGGTCTACTACTCCATATGCACCATACTCCCCAACACTCTCGGACTACAACCCAGATGTAGATCATGACACAGATGCTGGTTTTGGTTATCCACAAAACCCAAATGTAGACCCCAATTCACAACCATGGGGGGGTGACCCAGACCCTGATGAGGCTCAATTCATTATAGACGCACCTACGTACCCAGCTAAGCCATCACCTACAGAAGACACAGTGGCATTCAACTCATTAATAGATAGAGCAGCGCTCTACCATAATGTAGAAATGCATGCAGATCCTATAGAGGAAGATTTTCTGTTTGATACTCTTGCAACATCAGAAAAGACTGTCAAAACACTTCCCATGTTAAAAGGGGTCCTAAAGCACGCAAATGACATATTCAAAGACACTGCTAGGGCACGTGTCATCAACCCTAGAATTGAAAAAAAGTATAGGGCTGCACCATTAGACCCTACTTACATTAGGGGACAACTGCCTCTGGACTTACTGGTGGTCACCAACGCACAAAAGTGTGCAAATTCTCAAACTACTGGAGAGGCTCCTCCTCCTGACAAGGTGTCTAAGGTTTTAGAGGCATCAGGCAAGAGAGTAGCTGCTCAAGCAGCAAACTCATGGAGAATTACCAATACTCAAGCCTTGGTGGCTAGATATGATAAGGCCACTATGACAGTTTAGAACCACTTCTCCAACACTTACCTGAGCCTTTTAAAGAGCAGGCCAATGAACTTGTACAGGAGAGAAAGTTCATTACCAATGCCTCTATTAAGTGTGCTCTAGACGCGGCAGACACAGCTGCCAGATCTATCAACACAAGCGTACTGCTTAGGAGACACGCATGGCTTCGCATATCTGGATTTAAGACTGAGGTGCAGACCACAATTCTTAACCAGCCAATCAATCCAGATTTTTAGTTTTTTCCAGCAGTTGACTCCATTCTGGACAAAATGAAAAAGGACACGGAGACCGCAAAGTCAATGGGGGCTCTTCAGTCCCAACAACACAGAGGCTCCTTTCGTCGCTCCAACTACAGAGGAGGAGCGCGAGGTAACACATCGCAGCAATCCTCCACATACAAGAGTAATATGCAAACCACATACAATAAAAACACAATCGTGGTGGATACCGAGGAAATAATAACAAGGGCAGAGGTCGTGGAGGCAATGCCAATAGATCCTCCACTAATACCAAACAGTGACTTCCTGGCACTACCTCCAGACCATACAACACCGGTCGGGGGAAGGCTACAACAGTTCCTACCAGTCTGGCTAAACATCACTACAGAGAAGTGGGTCAGGCAAATTATCCTTCAAAGTGTGGGATGTGCACAACCTAGTATTTGTTCTGTGGAAACATCACAGACTCCGCCATTGAGCCGCTTCATAACACGAGAGACCGGTTTCCCTGATGAAGGTGCGAAGGGCACCAAAATGCATTGGAAGTGATAAAATTGGAGATAACAAAAACTATAATTTGAAAGAGAAAAGAATATATATCTGAATACAACATGGATATATTTGAAGAGAATGAATTATGATGACTACATTTGATTGAACTAGTCGTGAAAGCAACCAACAACCACGTTTTGAACTTTATTTGCTGTAGTATCAGCTACTTCCTGATGCCCTGGGTGAGAGGACTATGGGGAAATAGTCCTGCAACCAGTAGATCAGGCAAATTATCCAACATGGCTATTGCCCAGAACCCACGTCCACACCACCCAACATACCACCCGTACACCGTCCAATGTCAAAGAAACATAACATTATTGCAGCAAGAGGTCATCAATATGCTGCAAAAGGGGGCCATAGAACCAGTCCCATTAGAACATCAAGGAACAGGAGTATACTCACTATACTTCCTCATTCCCAAAAAAGGCGGGTCTCTCAGACCAATATAGGACCTCAGGCCCCTCACCAGTACATGTTATCACATTTTCACATGCTCACTCTGCAACAAATCTTACCACTGCTGCGGCAGGAGACTTCCTAGCAACACTAGACCTCAAAGACGCATACTTTCACATACCAATACACCCTGCTCACAGAAAGAATCTCAGGTTTACAATTCAAGGACAACACTACCAGTTCAAAGTCCTGCCATTCGGTGTAACAGCTCCACAGGTGTTCACAAAATGCCTATCAACAGTGGCGGCGCATCTCAGGAGCCAACACATTCACGTGTACCCATACCTGGACGATTGGCTTATACAAGCGTCATCGGCCCAGCAATGTGCCAGCCACATGTCAAAGACCATTTATCTCCTGCACAGTCTAGGTTTCTCGCTGAACTACCCAAAGTCACACCTATAACCCTCCAACGTATAACAGTACCTGGGAGCTACAATAGATATACTAGCAGCAAAGGCATATCCGAACACAGCACGGATCAACGGAATGCAAACGTTAATAAAAAGGTTCAAACCACAACACTCCTTGCCAGCTCAAGTGTTTATGCAGCTAATAGGCATGATGGCCTCGTGCATATTCATAGTCCCTCATGCCAGACTACACATGCGTCCGCTACAGGAGTGTCTAGCAAGACAGTGGAACCAGGCTCAGGGACAATTACAAGACCTAGTGTTGGTGACCAGTCGGCATACAACTCTCTGCAAAGGTTTTGTGGATTCCACCAATGCAAAGGACGTCTGTTCCAGGAGCCTGTCCCACAAATAGTGATAACAGCGGACGCATCCCTGCTAGGCTGGGGAGCCCATGTCCTGCACTACACAGTCCAGGTTCTATGGACTGTACAACATAAAAAGATGCACATCAACCTACTAGAGTTGACGGCGGTCTTTCTAGCACTAAAAGCGTTCAAGAAACACTTATGCAACGAGACTGTGTTGGTTCCGACGGACAACATGACAGCTATGTATTATATTCAAAAACAGGGAGGAACACATTCCCCACAACTATCACATCTAGCTTAGAGTGTGTGGAAATGGGCCATTCAAAGTAACATGTTTCTCATGGCAGAACACCTCCCAGGCAAAGACCATCAGATAGCCGACCTTCTCAGCAGGCACAGTCAACAGATGCACGAATGGGAGATTCACCCCAATGTGCTCCAACCATTCTTCCGGCAGTGGGGACAACCGGAGATAGATCTGTTTGCCACAAGCGAAAACTCAAAATGCCAGTACTTTGCCGCCAGGTTCCCACATCCGCAGTCGCATGGCAATGCGATATGGATGAACTGGTCAGGCAAATTTGTGTGCGCTTTTTCCCCAGCTCCATTAATACCGCTAGTGGCACGCAAAATGCGCCAACATTCACGGACGCTAATCCTAGTTGCTCCCACATGTCTAGATCTGTCAGTGGTGTCTCATCAAAGACTAAGACTCACTCCCACTCTTCTAACTCGGAGCCATGGAGAAATCCAACACCCAGATCTACAACAGCTGAACCTGGCGATCTGGCTCCTGAAATCCTAGAATTTGGATACCTCCACTTGCCTGCAGACTGTATGAATATTTCAAAGAGGCAAGAAAACCCACTACTAGGGCATGTTATGCAGCAAAGTGGAAACGTTTCGTCATTTACTGCAGTAACAACAATATAAACCCATTAGATGCTTCTACACAAAACATCATTTGCTATCTCTTGCACCTACAACGTTGCAATTTAGCCTACTCCTCCATCAGGATACATTTAGCTGCGTTAGCAGCATATCTCCAACAGGCAACACCTTTCACTATTTAGAGTGCCAGTAATTAAAGCATTTATGGAGGGACTTAAACGAGTAATTCCCCCAAGGCACCCACCTTCACCAGTCTGAAATCTAAACATCGTTTTTACCAGACTTATGGGACCACCTTTTGAACCACTACACTCATGCGAACTAAAATTTCTTACTTGGAAGGTGGCTTTCCTTATTGCCATTTATTCACTTAGAAGAGTTAGTGAGCTGCAAGCCCTAACTATTCAAGAGCCATTCATTCAAATACATGCCAATAGAGTAGTTCTCAGAACAAACCCTAAATTCAAGCCAAAAGTAGTATCCCATTTTCATATAAATCCAACAATAGACCTGCCAGTGTTCTTTCAAAATCCACAAACAGTTGCTGAAAGGGCCTTGCATACTCAAGATGTCAAAAGAGCTCTGCTATACTATATAGAGAGAACTAAGGCATTTCGAAAGACAAAACAGTTGTTTGTTGCTTTCTCACCACAACATAAAGGCAACCCTATTTCTAAATCCGGTATAGCCAGATGGATCGTTAAGTGTATTCAGATATGTTACTCAAAGGCAAAACGCACCTTAACAGTTCCCCCTAGGGCGCATTCTACACGCAAACTAGGGGCATCCATGGCTTTCCTAGGAAATATTCCTTTACACGAAATTTGTAGAGCAGCCACATGGTCAACCATACATACATTTACCAAACACTATTGTGTAGATGTACATTCCAAACAGCAAGCTGCTGTAGGGCAGGCTGTTCTCCAAACTCTTTTTCAGACTGCTGCAGCTAGCACGGGCAACCACCGCTAAGGGAGATACTGCTATGCATTCTATGCACAGATATGAATTCTATGCACAGATATGAATTCAGTAGCCCACATGCCTCGAACGGAATATGCTACTTACCAGTATGCATCTGTCCTTGGCATGTAGGGATGCTGACATTCATATCGCCCACCCGCCTCCCCGGTGCCTGTAGCAGCTGTAGCATTCACTCTTTGCATGGCCATCTCTTACTATACTATACTCCATCTCTGCCACAATGGCGAAATCCAATCTGGGGATGGAGAGGATGCCCATGCGCACTGTAGTCCGAGGGAGGAGCCACCTATCTCGTGATACTTCAAAGACTCTTCCAGGACCACAATGTGCAATCATCCGGACCCAACACAGCAGCCCTACATGCCAAGAACAGATGCATACTGGTAAGTAGCATATTCCTTATAGGTTTAAGACATTAAAGGTATTTTAACTTTACTTGCCAATAAAAGACCTTTTTTGAAATCACTCAGTTAAGTTATTTTTGAAACACAGTTTTGGCCAAGCCTTACTCAAATAAGAAATTCTCTGATTGATTCTAGTCAAACTTTCTCCCCTATATAATTCTGAATTTGTAAGGCCTCCATTTTAGAGCCTTACATGTCATATTTTATCAAGGGGTATGGCTGCCACAGCGGGAATACCATTTTTGGATATCCGTAAGTTCACAATGTGGAGATCCGGTCATACCTTTTGTGCAACACTTGTTTTGATGGCCAAGCAAGATTGGAAACTGCAGTGAGCCAAATGTTGCTCTTTGAATCTTTTCAGTTAAAATGGGGCTCACTTGCTCCATCCATGTCTATTTATTCAAGTTTTGTAGGACTAATTACGGCATGTGAATCTATGAATGTCCCAATGGTAAAAGGAAACAAATGCCTTCAACTACAGTTCTCCAGTATAGGTGTCTGTCAGAAATTCACATACAATTCTCCCTCCCCCTTTCAACAAGGCCCCTTTTTTTTCTTACATTATTGTAAGAATCTTCGAAGCTTCCAATGTGGATAGGCTGCACATACTTCTTTTCTTGATGGGGAATAATAAAAGCATGTACTTATATGAAAGATACCTGCTCTTGAACCAATTGTAAATACAGATTTTCTTCTTTGTGATTTCCTAGTTTATCACATCTGACAAACTCTTCATGCATACTTTGCAGTAATGCTCACAGTGTTAGAGAGCAAGGCTTTAGATGATTAACCCCTTGCATGCTGCCGCGATTCTGCGCCTGTGCGGCACATTCCAATCGCGGGTGCGGTCATGACGGCCGGGAGCAGTCATCAGCACACGAGCACTGTGTGCCATGACAGCTCCCGGCCGTCATCGGCATGCAAGGGGTTAAATGAAAGAGTTTTTGCTGATTTTAATGGCTGCCTTAACATAGCAGTCGCTGTTTGAGTATCTGTGCAGGTAAGAAGAATGTGGCTCTGTGCCATCACAGGAGGCCCGGGCCAATTTGTTCTTGGCATTTTCTGTTAAATGAGGTGCTTCTTTGAACTAGATATTCCGATGATAGTAGCCTGTATTCTAATCACGATGGAGTCCAATGTTCTCCTGTCATTCTTCTTTCTCTTCTGTGTTCTACTGTAATGGATGTAGAGTTACTGCCAGAGACCTCATCACTCAGCCAACCTGTGCCTGGTTAAGGATAAATGCTTGTTCTGCCGCAAAGGTGATGTAAACTCCTTGTGACTGCTGATAAAGGTTGTGATAGAGACTACCAGCCGCAGATTCCTTAACGTAGAATTATCCCCAGGCGTGAGACTGGATCCGGAAAACTTTTTGCCACTGCATCCCTGCACGCCGGGGGACGGCACCACGTGACCCCGCCCTGACGTCGTCCGTGTCCATGACGTCAGCGAGAATACATGAGTCCCACCCCGGGGCGCCTATGTCAGTTTTTTTCTCTTTTCCTCGTGCAACGCGGATCCGGATTGTGTCCTGGCCTGTTTTCAGGCCTTTCATTCTTTTTCTCGCTTTGGCGTTAGTGGAACAGTGTGCGAATGCCTTCGGGCTTCAAGACGTGTACCTCTTGTGCACGTCCCATGTCGGCGACGGACCCTCGCCCAATTTGCATGTGGTGCCTGGGTGAGCACCACGACTTGACGGATTGCGAAGCCTGTCAGCACCTCAAGCCTAAGTCACAGCGGGAGCGCCAAATGAAATTGCTGTCGGCCCGCTTGTCCAGGTCGGTGTCCTTCCACCGTATGTCCCCTACCTTGGAAACAAGGAGTCGCCGGTTCAGTCTGTGGCATCGTCCCTCGCCACTGCCCCAAGGGCGTTGTTCCCCAGCTGGTAGGTCCTTCAGCTTGTCTCCGAGGTCCTTCAGCGGTGGGCGCTGCCTCCCCTCTGAATGTGAGCCCCAGCCTGTCTCCTTCCTACCCGTCGTTTCCCGGCGTTGGGGCGACTAGGGCCCAAATGACAACCTACGCTGCGGCTCTGCAGGCTTCTTTGGCCCCTCCTCCACCTCCTGAGACGTCCGCCGATCCCTTGCCTCGCGGCTCCGGCGCCAAAGGTTTCGGCTTCATGCCCGAGGAGGGTGATGTCGTCGGAGTAGTCCTTCGGGGCTCCCCTCTTCGGCACCTGGCGTCCCTGTCTCGCTGCAAATCCCTACAGGGCTCCCGGGAAATCGCCGGGACTCCGGGCTTGCCCCTGAGTCCCCCTCGGTCCTCTGAGCAGGTGGCTGCCTCACCAGAGGCCGAGCCGGCGCCAGTAGCCTAACCTCCAGCGCGCGCCCCCCCCCCCCCCCGGCTCCGGTCAAGTTGCGGGTTGAGGCTGGAACCTGGGGTGCTTTCCCGAGTCCCTCTCGGTCCGCGATACAGGCGGCTGCTCCATCTGAGGCAGAACGGCGCTGATCCTTCGCCATACTGGGGTCAACCCCGCCCCATTCTCCTGTGGAGCACTTGGTGGCAGAGGTCGACCTGGTGCCGCAAATACCCACTCCGATGCCAATTGACATCAATCAGGCGCCTGTGGCGGACTCCACGGAGCCATGCTGACGTTGGGTTCTAGATTTGTCTCCTGAGGTTCCTTCCTCTCCAGAGGTCTCATCTGTTGGTGTCTTCCTCCCCAGAGACAGGGCGCTGCATTGTTGCCTTTTTACCTGCATCTTCTAGGGAGGGCTCCTCGCCGTCTCCACAGCCTAAATCCTCGAACCCTTATTTCCGTTGCTCGTGGCTGGCTATTCCACCGGCCTCTCCGCCTTCCCCTGGGGCACCTCTGGTTCGCCATTCATCTGTGGATCCCCCACTATTCCGGGGCTGGCCGCTTCCCCCTGTACTTGGGGACGGACTGCTCAGTCTGCAGCCGTCGCCCACGGAGGAGTTGCTTTCTCCTCTGCCATGCCTTACTGAGGCAAGTGTTGCTTTTGTTCAGGCTATTTCCACAGCCGCTGCTATTCTGCAGACTGGAGAACCTGTCACTCCATTTCCTACGGATAACCTTTTGGAAGTTCTCCACCAGGGCTCTGGTGGACAGAAGCTGTTCCTTCCTTGCCATTGGTGGTGTTTCCACCGTCTCTGGAGGCCCGGTGGTTGTATTCATGGGGGAGTAACGTCTTCGCTTCTTCCAGTGCTGCCTTGCGGGCACTCAACACTGTGTGTATTTGCTAGGGCTACTTCCAGCCTGTGGGACTCTGTGGAGTCCCTTCTCTCCCATGTCTCCCATGAGGGTGCCCATGCTGATCTGTGGAGCCATGTGTTGGATGGTAGGGAGTTGGCCGTGTTTATTCTTCGTGCAGCCCTGGATGTTTCCGATGCTCTCGGCCGTGCTATGGCCACTTCTGTGGCTCTCCGTCGCCATGCTTGGCTACGTGATGCTGTTTTTCCTGAAAATATCAGGGAGCGTCTGTTTGACCTGCCCTTTGACGGGGTCCTTCTGGTTAACACTCTTGCGGACTCCGCCATTCAGCGTCTTGTTGCGGTGCCGTCCTTCTCCTCCACCTCAGTAGGCTGGTTTGAATATCCTCTGGGACTTGGTGGGAGGTGTTATCCCATTGCTCCTGGGATCTGGTGTTTGGGGTGACCGTGTGGTTTGCTGTGCCCTTGGGGTCCCTTGGTTGGCCCCTCTTTTCAGTGGCTGCTGGTTCAGCTCCTTTTTGGCAAGAGTGTACTTTTTGGCTGCTTATTAAGCCGTCTGTGGTTTCTGCCACAGTTTTTATGATTTTGTTCTCTGATGCAGGATTTTCTTCCCTAAGAGTGGTTCCCATAATTTCTTTGGAACTTGTCATATCCTAAGTGGGGTACTTGTAGCTATTGTATAACTCGCCCTTCCTGGTGTTGCTGTATTCCGCTGGTGCAGCTTCCTGGTCATGGCTCCGCCATCTACGGCGTTGTGCTGCTGTGTCTTTGTCCTTTTGTCAGCCGTTTGGCTTGGCCCTCTGTCTGGTGTTCCAGAAGAGATTCTTTCCTGTGTTGACAGCTTGGTCCATCTTACTTGCTTCTCCTCTTATCTTCCGGCTGGTCGCACTTCTGCGCGGATCGGTTCTGTCCGGAGCAGTCTCCTTCTGGGGTCGTTCGAGATTTTTTCTGGCCTTGCCCTGCCCTTGTTTGGGGCCCGGCGTAGTCTGGGAGTTCAGTTTGGTGGTGCTAATCAGCAGCCAGCTGTATCTGCCTTCCCTAATGGTCTGCAGTCGGGGGCCTTGGCGTGGGCCTAGCGTTCCTGCTTCTTTTTCTCCTGGAGCCTTGTGTGACTACGTTTTCCTCTTGCACCTGCCCTTATTGACGGAGGTGCCGTTCTGTCTTGGCTGTCTACTTCAAGCTGTGATGGGTTTGGCTGCCCTCTTCACTGTGTTTGTTTTCCGATGGAGGTCTTTGCCTTCATTACTACCTCTCCTCCTTGGAGTCTTGGGGTAGTTCTCTTCCCCGGTACTCCTCTGTGCTGCCTGTACCTCTGAGGCTGCTGGCGGGGGTCCGTAGCACCTTGACTAGGCTTAGGGTGTATTGGCCCCTTCTCGCCTTGTCCATGCTTCCTCCTGCTTGGTGGGGGCTGTGCTACCTCTTTTCTTCTTATCACGTCCCCTGTGGGGGTCGGTTTTTCCCCACGATGGCCAGGTCTCTTCTGCTTGGAGGGTGACTGGGCTATTCTCCCTGTCCCTGTGACTCATCCCCTATTGGGGCCCTGTGTTGCTCAGGCTGGGGAGATCCTCTCGCAGACCCTCCTTCCCTTGGGTATGGCTAGGGTTTCTACTCTACGTTAAGGAATCTGCAACTAGTAGTCTCTATCAGATGTACGACTTACCTTCGACAACAATGTATCTGGTAGAGACGATTCTAGCCGCAGATTTCTTCACGACCTGCCCTTCCTCCCTGTTCTGCGGGGACTCTTCCTTGGGCTTCGGCACTCGCCTGCCTCCGGGTGGTTGTCTCCTGCGAATGCCCTTTCTTACTCCCTCTCTAGGGGGATGCTCGTCTTGTTTTTGCTCCATTCCTTCCTTTCTGGTGATTGGTTGATGGTTTCATGAGTATTTCTGCACCCTGGTCTCCAGTGTTGCGTCTGCTTGTGTCCTTCTTCCTTTCATTGCTTGAGCTTCTGGCTCCTTTGAAGTCTTGGGGTTGAGGTCCCTTGGCCGGGTCTCGACCCTTGGCTCTTTTAGGAGATGTCTCTCCTTGCTGGTGTGGTCTGGGGATGAATTGTCGTTGCTCTTTTGTTCGGGCCTTGGCGTCCTTCCCTGTTCTGGGCGGTGGTGGCAGACTTCTTCGTCTGCTGTGCAATTTTTCACATGCTGTCTGCCCCCGGGGGGCTGTTGTAATTGTTTGCGGGCTTGCTTTGCAGCAGCTGTGCTCTATTCTTTCCTTCCAGGACTTTTGGTACATAACCGGCACCATTCTGGATGGTGCTGTTCCTCTCCATTTGTTTATCTCCTTCCTATTTGGCTGTTTTTTTCGCGCACTGTTCCCGTATTCTCTCAGTTTTTATTTGTGATGGCTCCACGTTGTGGAGCGGAAAAGTTCTCTGAAGAAAACGGACATCGGCGCTCCGGGGTGGGACTTATGTATCCTCGCTTACGTCATGGGTCGCGGACGACGTCAGGGTGGAGTCATGTGGTGCCGTCCCCCAGGCGTGCAGGGATGCTGTGGCAAAAAGTTTTCCGGATCCAGTCTCGCGCCTTGGGATAATTCTAGGTTAAGGAATCTGCGTCTAGAATCGTCTCTACCAGATACATCGTTACCGAAGGTAAGTAACTCGTACGTCCGCCATTGTCTGTGACCTTCACTAGATGTGCGGCTGAATCTACCTGGGGTTTCAGAATGCTTCACAGTCTTAATGGCTCTTGGTAAATGTCAGATCAACTTGTCTCTTCTCCCCTGTGGTTTCTGGCCGTGGGCTAGTTTTAGCACTAGTTTCTGATAAAAAAAAACATTTTGACTGCAGTTACACAGGGGGAAAGCAGTGAGGTCTGAAAGTGCTTGCTCTCATTGCCTTAGTGACGGACATAGCCATGTAGATAATTGTCCTTTACCCACGTTGGTTCTCCTTTGCTGTTGCTCCATACCCCAATTATGAAAATGACTAATCTACCAGTCAGGAGTGCTACAGCAGAACATTCTGCAGTTGGGATGTTCTGGACTGGGCACAATGAGACCACATAAATGCGCCTTGTTACTTCACATCAAAACACATCACAGATGTTCCGGATTAGTTTTCATGTTGATCCCAACTGCTGTGACCACTATGACATCCATATCCTAAACACAACAGGACACATTAGGAAGATATTACAGACTTGTACATTACAGCTTAGACACGCCATATAGGACGTTACCCTAGGTATGGTTCTAGTCAAACCACCAGGCAACAAGCATGGAAGTGGCTGAGATTCATGAGCTAGTGGAACAAAGGTCTTTAGCTACATCTCTCTCACACTAAAATCCTGAACACGGTACTAAATGAATAAAATACTGTAAACCAGCCATGCAAGGTGATCACTTATGGTCCTCTCCAGTTGAATCCACTATTAATCCTTGATCAAGCAGCAGTTTAGTCTTGGTTTAAAAATAAAAAATAGAACATTGTATTCACACCACCCATCCAATGATGACTTCAACCGATTTATGTGATGAAGTGCCTTTTTGTAGATATGCACGTGATTGTATATGTTCTAAAGATCACAAAAAATATTTTATGTGCGTATTCAATCAAAATGTATTGCATATTTAATTAAAACATTTGTAAACTTGGGATAGCAGAAAAAAAATTGCACTAAGCGTAAAGGAACTAAGCATTAATTATAGGTCCATTATTTCCTTCATGTCCATTAAGAAAGGAGATTGTTCTTAAAGTGTATTTTCTAGTGTATTACTGTCTATATTTTCAAGACTGGGCATATGATGTTTTTTTTTTTCCTGCAAAAATTACAAATGTATCATTGAGTCTAGTGTTATTCCTCTTGTGACATTCAATTACTGATTGTCTGCAGCTGTACACACCCAGATTGTTAGAGAGGTTGTAACCGGAGCCTTCAGTCTGAAAGAAGTGCAAGACAAATTTAGGTGATATGCATCATGGTTTCTTGTTCTTTGGGACACCATCTATATGTGTTGTCTTAACCTTTTGCCTTCCATTTGGCACAAAAACCCTATGGAATAGTAAGTGTCTGTATTTTTTGTTTCATGTTTCCCTCACAAGAATATAACTAAAATCCGCCCGTCTGGGTGCAGCATTTTCGTGCATTTATAAACTGTTTCCTGAAAAAGGTGCCATTTCACAGCCTTCATTAATTGTTCATTTTTATACCTTTTAGTCAGTTGTTTGGGGAAGAAGATGCAGATCAAGAAGTATCTCCTGACACCGCTGACCCTGAAGCCTCATGTAAGTGATTCTTTTGAAACTTTCAGTCTCTCCTGAAATTTGTTTGGGCCCTGACCACCAGTAAATAATTACTAATTCTGCAACTTGGTTACTTGTTGGTTGGCCACAGTCTCCAATGTTTGCATTTTATACTGCAACAAAACTGACGTTCATGCATTTCATCTATCAAAACTCAACAAGGAAATGTTAATGGAACCTCGTCCTGGATATTGGCTTAGAAGGGCACATCATGAAATCAGTTTTTCGTGAACATTAGTACTGCATTGCCAGTTCAATTCCTGCTTTGCTTGCTGTGAATCCCTTTTCTATGACTGAGGCATACAGGTTCCTTTTGGTCTGCTTTAATGGTTTCCACACAACACCTCGCTACCCGGCATGCGCCTCGCACTGCAGGACTTTGATGTATTGTTTCCCATTTAGAATCTGGGATTCAAATAATTACTGTGCTTTCCATAAGGTAGAATATCAGTACTTTCAGCATGTGTGTGTGTGAGGGGCGCATAATCGGACATCTAAACACAATTTGTCTTGGTGTGTGTGTCTTTTTTCACAGATCATTGTCATCTGATGGAGCCCTGAGCGTAGTCTGGCTAACATAAGAGTTTGAGAAGACTTCTGCCTTATTTCTTAATGGGGTGACCATTAAGACCTGCCCTGTAATTCACCTATTTGCTCTAGATGGCACTTGTAAATCTTGTTCTCTGCAGATTAAGTTTTCCCAGAGGCAGAGAGCTGCATCTCACTTCTTATCCACAGTTTGAAGACTTTCTTTCTAAAATGTTCCTTACCTGTTTAGAGTATCTTTAAAACTGTCTAAGCAATCGCCATCTTTTTCTTCTAACTCTATTTGCTAGCTAGGCCGTGATGTGTCTGGCTTTACCACATTGACATTAATCCTTCCATCATCTTGTATAAGCCTCTTGCTTCCTAACAAAGGAGCAGCCTCTTTTGCTTAATGCCTAAATATTCAGTTCTAGCACTTGCTTGCAATCCTGCTCCCTCCCAAAGCGCTGTAAAACATGTTGTCGCTTACACTTTATTTTTTTAATGGCCACGAATCTATCACGTTTAGTTTACAACTTTCCCATCTTCCACACTTCTTCTCTGCACATTGGCCTTTATTTGCACTTTACAGGGATAAAAGAACATGGAGGTCTTGACTTGTTTTTCAGATCCCAGAGTCCTTGGGACACTTATTCATAAAAGCTCTTAAAATCCGCAAAAACGTGAGGCTTTTTATAGCCAAGTTCAGGTCCTTTTCAAGGAGACTAATATGCAGATTGGAGATGCTGTCATGCCACTGCTTTAGGCATCTGTCAGTGAGCAAAGGGCACTTTGCTCTGCCACTATCTCTAGCATTCTAACCAACTTATTTTGAAGTCCATTTAGCTGCCATTTCTACTCTTTCAACCTAAATCCCTAGCTCCCCATTTCCGCAGGAGTCCCTCTGAGATTGTGTGAACAGCCTGAATTTTCCCATGTTGCAGCTGTAATTTTCGGAGGTACTTTCACATTATTCTTTAGAACGGGTATACAAGTCATAGTTTTTACAGTTCTGTCCTCTTTTAATGCTGCAACAGACTACTGCTAAACATGTTATAACTGCGGGGCTGACCTCTTCTCAGTCTCTTGTTCTTCCTGATCTTTGTTGGCTACTTTGATAACTGTGAGCCCCCAGCCCATTGCAGTGCCAGTGTGTGGCCCCAGTAAAATATAAAAACATATTGGGGGGGTCCCTGCTTATTGCACAGACTGGCCAGTGGGCTCTCTCCATTGCCCCTTGGATCAAAAGTACTACCCAACTTTGTAGCACGGAAGTGGAAGCTTCTCCTTTTATGCTTCGACACGTTCCGATATAGGCAGCAGAAATAAGTTGGGAGAGCATTCTAGGTCTGGGTATTTTTAAAGTGGAATAAACTGTCTCTTCGTCTTAGATTGAAAAAAGGATTCTCTTTTAATTTAAGTAACCGGATCTTCACGGAAATGCAATTTCAAGAAGAGGCCTGACTTTGCTGGGCAGCATTACCTGGTCAAAGTTCTGGGTCATGACATTACCATGCTTTTGTAGTTTACTAATGTAAATCACCTTTTCCACAGAAACTGTTATTCTTCTCTATACAAACCATATGTATTCATAGCTGGTCCTTGCTGCAGATAAATAATTCTATTCTACCAGCTTTTCTGCAGCTAAACTTTAGTTAAATATATCTAATATCAAACAACTTTTTCATGAGAATAAGTGCTGGGCAAAGACTCTGAATCAGGTGTTCTATTAGCTATGTTTTGGCATCCAAAACTTTGATTGCTAAAGGATCCATACACTAGATAGTATATAAAGTCTGTGACTGATGGGGATCTCGAGGGACGCATGTCTTGTAAATAATATCTTCACCATTCACTTGATGAAGGATAAATGCTGTAATAGTTAGGGTTTTTTTGCACTTTTTTGCTGCTTAGCCTACATAGCAAAGTTGGATTGTATTAAGCTAATTAACTTTCTTTTTATTCCCTGGGTGGTTTTGAGGAGCTTATTTAAACTGAGCAAGAAGGACTTATTGGATTGTGTGTTTTCAGGGGAGGCAGCGGAAGCAGCAGTACAAGCAAATGCATCCAATGAGGACGGTGACATCAAACGCGTTTCAACAAAGCAGTGGGCAAAATCAACAGGATACGATCCTGTAAAACTATTTAACAAGGTGAGTGCAGTGCAAACCACTGAAGCTGTTTTTATGGAATTGTTGTGCTTTGTAGGAAATCAAGAAAACTAGCAATGTAACTTGAATGCCATACATAGCAGTGGCGGCCGGCACACCCGGGCTCCCCATAGACAATCACAACGCTGCATTGCAGCATTGTGATTGGTCTGAGCGCCATAATGCGGTGCTCACACAAGCAGTGGGAACCTGGCCATATTCTGCACCCGAGCTGCAATACGGCCTGGGTGGAGAGCATGCAAAGTGCGCATGAATGTTAGGCCGGCCCGAGACGGCCGGCAAAACATTCATGCACACTTAGAGTGTGCCTACCACTCCCACCCCAACTGCTCTAGGAGCAGAGCAGCCCCAACCACCCAATAAAGCTGCCACAGCAGGAACAAATAAAATGATGACGTTGAGTTATCATTTTATTTTTCCTATTTTTAACTGCTAAAAAGCAGTGGGGCGATGCTCCACTGCCTTAGCGGAGGAGCCTCCACAGCAGTGCCGTCAACTTGTCAATCACATACTAGCATGCACATAACAGAATAAATTCTGTCTGTCGACTGGAGGCAGTAAGGGCCAAGGGAGGCTTCAGGAAAAGACACTTTCGACCTGAACACCGTTCGATAAAGCAAATCCCAACCATGGATGCAGTGTGTTGAACTTCCTTTGCAGTACTGGGCAGGACAGTTGCCCAGGTATTCTGTATCAATTACTGTTGTTGTAACAGGTGGCCATTCGATCTCACACGGTGAGGAGTTTCATGTGCTCCAGGACAATTTAAAAAGGATTTTTTTCTCTAAAATCCAGTTCTAAAGAGGAATTCAATACTACTTATTCGGTTGTTAGGAGTTTCTGGGAGTCATAATTGGCAGCACTAGTCCCCTGGGTCATTTCCCTGCAGCAGCGAGTTGTGCACGTACAATACAGACATTGTATACCTGATAGAAATTCAGGGTGTATAGCTGACCATATCAAGCCAAGCTTCATGCTGTACCATAAATCACCGTCCTGCTGCCCTAACTGGAAATAATGCCAGTGTAAACTTTCACTCTAATCTTACCAATAGATGTTATACATAACATTGTTTCTGCTAATCAGAATGTATGTTTCCGAAAATAAAACTGGATTGATACTATTTGTCAGGATGTTGCCAATAGTGTGTGTTTCTTATAACTATTTCTTCTGTAATTAAAGATGCAACTAGTATTATCAAGTTGGCAGCTATTAGGATGCTTATTTATATACCTCCTTTGTGGTTCTTCCTAACCATCCTACTTTCCCATTGCCTTCATACAATGATGCCAGTTTGCTGTGAATGTTTCACATTGTTCCCTGAAAATTGCTGTCCCTGTTTCCTCATGTTCGAGCCACTTTCCTCTTTGCCATGTCAATTTAACATACGCGCAACCGTGGCAAAAGTAGCCTTGAATACCCATATTTTCCCATCCCTTTTGTTGTCATATTGTTTCTTCTTTGCCAATGCTAAGATGGATTTTTAATGCTGCCCTCAATACAGCCAATCAGAGCACTTTTTATTTAATTTTCCTTCCTCCCCTGTTTTTGATTCTTTATATTTCATTTCACTCCAGTAATGTGCCACAGAAATAGAGTTTCAAAGCATGAGTCCTGGGGGGGTCAAACATCTCTTTGCAATCTGTGGGAAAAAGCTTCCAATGAAAACCTGTCAACAATGTGCCCCACTGAAGGAGTTTTATCTTGTTGTTTGTATGGTGAATTAAATCAATCTGAATACTGTCTTAAATGTTTTAGCTTTTTAAAGATGACATTCGGTATCTGCTGATGATGGACAAGCTGTGGAAGAAGCGGACACCTCCCACTCCCCTAGATTATAAGGAGTTACAAAACAATGGTAACTTTTTGGTTTATCTAAAGTTAAATATACATGAACACAAATGCTATACCTAGGTAATGTTCATATTCACTGAGACCTTTTTGTAGAAACAAGTGAGTGCGCTTTTACTTTGGTGCAGTGGACTTTGGATTTAACCATTTTTTTCTTACAACAAAAGCTACCTGATAAATTAGACAAGCCTGACGACATGCATCAGTGATTACACTAAAAGAAAGTGACAGTTATCAACATTTGATCAATTAACAAAGATATGAGTCTAGTGAATGCCTCAGCATTTGAAATGTGCCTGAAACAGTTGAGATTATGATTAATTGGTAGTTTGTATACGTCCATAATTGGCAGCATCAGAAGATTCAAAAGGGGTTTACTTTTCATCCATGATGTGAAATAATAATCGTTTTTTCCCTAGAGTCGATGTCTTTTATGAATAATCAACATAACTATTGGAGAGAACGTCTGTTTATGTTAATATAGTTCTGAATATTAGTTGTGGCCAAGAGACCCCTATAGACGTTTTGCCAATAAATAAATTACATATATACTCACCAACAGTGTTTTTACTGATCCCTTTTCATCTAGTGGTGTGTCAAGTGTTCTTCATATTTTGTTTCTGCTCCCACACTCCACAGCATGAGCATGGGACAGTTGGTCCGCCCGCTTCATCCATTCCTGTCTTGCAGTGTAACAGCGGCTTTTTTATGTCCCCATTTCAAAGCCACCTGAAAATGAGTGCGCTTCAGTATCTGATCAGGACAATCTCAACACAGATTCATTACTTTCGAATATTCCCCAGGCGTCCGACTTGATACGAAGATTTTTCAGCTGCCCCCTGTACAACAGTAGGTCACGTTGTTCGGCTCTGCACCCGAACAAATGTGCGCACACTTATATAGACACCACCCCAGTGTGCTGACCTCAGTTCATGATTTCTTTTTTACACTAGAAGCACAGAGCCAAACTGAGGTGGAATGACCAGTGTGCCAAGGTGAGGTCCTAAAGGATGTCTGTGATGTGAGAATACAGTTTGCATAATGGGGAGGTGGGAGGATCAGTAAGGAATCTGCAACTAGATAGTCTCTCTACCTGATAAGGCATTACTGAAGGGAAGTAACATCTGATAGCAGATTCCTTAGCTTAGATAACAAAGCCATCTCTTCCAGTAGGTGGGTCTGTGAACCTGTTTACACTGAAAGGTTCTGGCTGACTGAATGGTCTACATGCCCACCACGCAGGACCCCTCTGCCTAGGCAGTGATGTTTAGCAAACGTGTGCAGCGATACCCACGTAGCTACCTGACAGATGTCCAGAACTTTAACTTCCCTACCTAGTGCCCTGGGCACAGCTTTATCTCTGGTGGAATGAATGCTCACGCTCTCAGGGGGTTGCTTTTTTGCCATTACATGGCAGATTTAGATGCAGAGGGCTATCCATCTGGAGATGAGGTGTAATCAAGACTACGCAGCCTTGGTATTCGGCTTCCTGTTTGCTAGCGCAGGTCACCTGCCCCTGAGCAGAGCTTTGAGTCTCAGCACTTATCCTTTTACATTCTCCCAGTCCTCTAGAAAGAGTGTTTAGTGAACGACCCAAACATTCATTTTGTATTCTTAAAAAAACTGTTATTCACAAATCTGTGTAAAACTGTTAGAAGTATTGTGGTTTTGCAGCCATCAACCGTTAATTAATATGCATCACAAGTAAAATTGTGTGATGCTACTCTGATCCGCTAGATGGCACTATTTTCTTTCAAATCATGTGAAAAAATCGGAGGATCTAAAATGGAATAGAAACTAGTAAATAAGATGTAGGTTCAATACAAAGCTCGGGGTAGGTTTCCAATATCAATACTGTCTGTCTAAGAACTCTTAAGTGCAAATAAAGAATGTGTTACAAGTTTATAGAACTAAGAAAAATGGAATCGCTTACCTAAGGCAATTTGGTCATTAGAAGACTGTCTGTGTGGGAGATGCACTAGTCTAGTTAAACCAGGAATGGAAAGAAATGAAGATACATACACAGAGGCGTATAGTACTATGCACCTGGAGGCATCTATTCATCTGTCTCAAAATGGTTGTTTTTAGTGTATAGAGATTGGTAGAAAATTAACATTCGCCAACATATTAACATCTTTCCACCAGCATGTTCAACTGTTGTAAGAAGTTGTTAGTTTGGATCACTTTGGCGTTATTTTCTTTGAAATTAGACTACACGTGCAAAATGTCAAAACTCAAATTGCTACTAGTATCATGTTTTCCATGCCTTCTCAGTGACCGTATGCAATCGGTCATTATGTATGGCTTTTGCACGTTGAGGTTTTTTGTTTTGATTTTTTTTAAATGAAATTTAGTTGTATGAATTTGCTGATCTGGTCACTTAAAAGCAGGGGCGGATACCACTAAATCCATACCAATTCACCAGTTTGCTTAGTAATTGGTAATTTTTAAACCTTTAAACTGTTAGCGAGCTTTCAAAAGCAAGCAGATAATTGTTAGGGTCGATTTTGAGTCCAATCGGTTTGTGAGAGGCCTTAAAGCAGGACAAACTACAGAACATAATATATTATTGGTTAGAGACTCAGTAATTCTTTGTGTTCTGTTTTCTGGGAATGCATTTGATCCGAGGACTGCTTAATTTCTGAAGTTCAATAACCAAATCTTTTGTTTCCTTTCTTTAGAAATAAATGACTCTGAACATCCAAGCGAATCCAGTTTACCTGGCTTAAAAGACCAGCAAGTTCTAGATGTCAAAAGCTATGCTTCTCTGTTCGCAAAGAGTGTAAAGACACTTAGAGATCAGCTCTCTCAAAAGGGAGATGGAGCGGAGCTTGTTTGGGATAAGGTAAGTGAAACCGTGTGTCGAAGCAATGGTACAAGAAGACTGCGGTTGATAACTGTAGGTTCAAATGTCAATGTTGAATTTTTTTTCCATTTGAAAAGTTTTATATAGCGCAATCATGGCCCTCGCGGCTATTTGAGCGCTTTACAAATGAGGAGCAGAGACTTATAGAACCCATAGTGTCATAAAGAGGAAGATGACCAAGGAATACCCCAGATGAGGGTGTTGACCCTTCAGTGTCAAAACAGATGGGTCAAAAAAGACAATAACTTGACAAGCGAGTAATAATAATTACAAAAACTAGCACAGTTCAGGTTAAGACAAACACCCCCGGAAGAGGGTGGTGACACAATTAAATTAATACAGATAGATCAGAAAAGGCAATAACATACCAACCGCGCAATCCTAATGCCATAATCTAGAAAAGAACAGGATCAGGCTACTCATAGACAAGGGGGGCCTCACCACAATGTAGAGACCAGATAGCAGAAATCCTGAGCGTAGTTGATGAGTCCTAATATGCTAGGAGAGAGGAGTTCTTAGGATCTAATGGTTGTTTCTTACTCTAGGCAGGGAAATCGGTCTTGTTTCCAAGAGCATGTTCCATAGATTGAATTTGTCTATTTGCATTGTTATGAGGATTTGCCATTCACCCAGCTTGAAGCAACGCCAAGTAGGAGCGCCTTTTGAAGCTCACAAGGCTTGACATCCATCTTTATCCTCCTGGGCCGATGCTATGCCTCCAACTACCTTGAGCTCGCCGGCCATCAGCCCTGCGACAAGGACAGCAGGGCGTGGTTAAGTCTGAAGTGAAGCTGACTTGACAGTGTCATGAGTGTGCTTCTGGTGAGTGACTGAAGGGCGGGCAACCAACCAGCCAATCGGACCGTGTTTGCGCAGGTCAGTGGAGACCCTGTTTGGGAGCGCTAGTAGATTGATTGGGCCGCCTGCCAGGAGAGTGCAAGTTGGACCTGCCCCTGAGACTACACTACCTGCAGTGGAGGCAGGTCAGGTTGGGCTTGAACCGGCTGACTTCGACCTCTCAGACCTGAAGAGTAGTCTCTGAGGCTCATGCGAGGTAGAGTGGGCTCTGGGGGAAGACACCTCTTGGTTGTAAAATATACGAGGGGTGAGGCAGGAGGAGCAGCCCTGGTCCCAATCATACAGAGAGAAAGCTCCAGTCACCTTTAAGGAACCGGAATAATAGGGCATTGAGAGAGCACCCTACACAGACCGGTATTGAACCTGAGGAAATGCTGAAAAGGCCCCATTCTTATATCCTACAAAATAAAAAAAAAAATAGATATGGCTGCAATTGAATAAATAAAGGTTGTAAGACCAAGCTCCCGCAGGCTGCAAAAGTACCTATCTAGGGCCTGCCCACTCCCTGGCATCTTTGAATCATTGCTCACTCCATCTAATAATAATTGCTTTCAAAGAGGCAAACTAGTGGGTACTATGGATTTTCCGTGTCCCTAAAAGTTTATTCAAACTTTCTCGGATGTGTCTTGCTTTTGATTTAGAACTCTAATTAATGAAGCTTTTGAGCTCTTGACTGATTGAACAGTTGCAAAAACTCAAGCTCCAGCAACCTCCAAACAGACCTCAATTGATAAATGTACAGAACTTCCAGTTGGCAAGTCCCTGAAAAGAAGCTGGAAAGAATACCTTCAAGATTGACGTAACATCAGTCAACTCCTACTTGACTGTCCCGTATCTTTAGGGGAGCCAAACACATCCCCAGAGAAACCCAGCACCACCACTATTATCCATCGGCCACTGCCCAAACCAGGAAAATCACCTACAACCCATAATTCCACCTCACCCAGTCTACTTTTCATACTATGGACTTAAAACTCTGCATCTCCCCATCAATGAAATACGCACGCCTTAAAAAAATAAAATAATAATAATAAAATCTGTGCACATCAGGAGTTGTGCACAAGAGAATATATAGTGTGAATCTAAGCCTTGGAAACCGAAACAGAAGGAATGGGCTTCCTTATTGCTGCTAGCCGGGCCGATGAGAGGTGTTACCTCGAAACCGGTCCGGTCCTCGGATGCTTGATTCCGTTCTGGGAAGGACATGGCTTTTGTAGTTCGGACTGGACTGTTCCCATGGGGCACAGGGTCAGAGCTGATTTGCATATCGCCATTGTCTAACCCAGGGTGGTGTGGAGTGCAAAAAAACGATGGATTTGGGCCCAGATCTTTTGACTGGGTTGAATGTGTGACATTGATCCACATTCGGTCCATCACCTGTTTTGTTTGCAAAAAAAAGGAAGGGCATCCCAGGAGTACGACATAAAGAGTAAAGGCGGCAGGTGGATAAAGAGTACAATATGCATAACTAGAAATATGTATGGAGCAGTATCCAGGGTGAATTGCACCCACATGTTCTGTTACTTAATTTTTGAAAGGTGGATTTTATTGTTGGTCTTACTTCAGCCAGAAAGATATATGTGTGTGTATATATGTGTGTGTGTGTGTGTGTCTATTGTATATTGGGTAGCATTTCTTAAGCGCATAGTTACCCGGAGGCATCCCAGCGCTGGGCAACCTAAAAAGCACCAAGGAATTAAAAGAGATTAGATTTAAGAAGCTTGCAAAATTTAAGGTGATCGGGCTGAGCGTAGGTGTTGAGGAATACTAATCCACAGTGTAGGAGCATTATAAGAAAATTGACGTCCTCCTGTTCTTGCCCGTTTTATTCTCGGTATAAACATTAGGCCCTTACCACAGGATCCAAGGGTCCTATTGGGCACATACGGTTGATTCCAAGACCTCATAAGGGGGCACCATTTCCTGATATCGATTTGTGAACAATACAGAGGGCCTTGAATTGCACTCTCTTCAGAACCGGCAACCAATGCAACCTCATCAGAGCATCTTTAGCCGATGACCGCCTGGGGACCTTCAGCAACATACGGGCTGCACAATTCTCTACTGTCTGCAGTTTCCTCATGGTACCTATGGGAGCGCCGAAATACACGGCATTAGCATAATCAAGTCTTGATAAGACCAATGCCTGTATGAAAACGCATTTTGCTAAGAAAGGAAGCAAGGACAGCATCTTCCTAAATTTCCGGAGTAATCCAAAGCAAATGCCTGCCACTTTACAAGATTGAGCTTTGAAATCCAGGTTGGTGTCTATGCATACTCCTAAACTTTTTACCTGCTTCTTCGAAACAGGAGGAGGACCAAGGCAGTTGGGCCACGATGAATCAATATTAGTAGGGGCCGATGTCCCAAAAAACATAAGCTCCGTCTTAGAGCCATTAAGCTTTAGGAACGAACTGCTCAGCCAGAAAAAGACCTCCTGAAGACAGGAGCGCAAATCTGGATCAGGAAGGCTGCCTTGATTAAAAGATACCACCAACTGGGTGTCGTCAGCATACGACACGACCTGGACACCGAACGGAATACGTTTCGGGGCTAGGGGGCTCATATATATGTTGAACATTGTGGGGCTCACTGAAGACCCTTGAGGCACTCCACAGTTCAACATAATCCGTCGGACACAGACTCTCCCTCAATCACCCTATGTGACCGATCCTGAAGGAAGCACTGAAACCACTTGAGGGCAGGGCCTAATATACCGAGCTCCCTCATTCTTTGGATCATAAGCTGGTGGTTCACCGTATCGAAGGCTGCCTCCAGTGTCCACAGCTTTTAATGTCTTCCAGGGCGGCAAGTAATGCTGTCTCTGTACTTTGTTTAGGTCTGAAACCAGTTTGGGAGTCATGTAACAGATTATTCTCTTCCAGGTGTGCCGATAAAACAGAGTTCACATATTTTTCCGCCACTTTACTAGCACCTGGTAAAAGAGAAATTGGGCGATTAATTGCTCCAATCATCTGGGTCGAGGTTAGGTTTTTTGAGCAGTGCCCTAACTCTTGCCTGTTTCCATTGATGAAGGACAATGCCAGACTCCAGGGAAAAATGTATACAGTTAAGCAAGACTGGAGCCACTGCATCAAAGAGGGTACCCAGAATTTTTGGAGGTGCAATATCTACGGGGGAGCCTGATTTCAAACCTTTAAGAAGAGTTTCTAGTACAGTATGTTCCAAAGTGGGAAAAGACTCCAGTAAGTAGGCGGAGCCAAATGAGTCAAGCCCATTTATTTCAACTTCTTGGGGGGGCAGCGTATAGATCGGAAGTGATTTATAAATAGCATGGATTTTGTCTTCGATAACGTGCAACCGCCTCACATCTAATCTCCGGGGGCTAGAGCTTGCTCGCGGGGCCACCACAGTAAGCCATTTATTAGCAATTTTAAAAACTTCTTCTGAAGATTTCGCAGCAAGAATTTTTTCTTGAAAATAAGAGCTCTGCGCAGTCTTGATTTCTTTTTTATAATGTCTTATGGCTGCATGATATGCAACTCTATGTTCTAAAGTAAAATCCTTCCTCCACAATCTTTAGAGTCTTTTACACAGTTGTTTTAATTGACGGAGCTTGACTGAGAACCACAGATTTTTCTCTGTTTTGGTCCTTTCTGATACTTTAATTTTAGGAAGAGCTACGTTAAGAGCTTGATCCATCCAGATGTTAAAACTGTCATAGGCCTGCATTGGATTGGTGTGGGGAGCAGGAGTTTTACTTATTAAGACTTTAGAAATGGACTCAATAGGAAGTTTTGCCCATTGTCGTATCATTTTAGAAGTCCTAATAGTTTGGTTATGGGTCCCCAGTACCATGATAGAAAAAGACAAAAGTGAATAGTCTCAACACGGAACCGGGACCACTTCTACTTTCAAATCCATTATATTTGAGAAGATTGGATCCAATAAATGGCCTTTGACATGAGTAGCTCCTTTGACTTTAATATGTAGATGAGTGTGTGTATATGTTTGTGTTCGAGGCATGTGGGCTGCTGACATTCATATCTGTGCATAGATCGCCGCCTAGTGTTGGGTCCGGATGATTGCACATTGTTGTCCTGGAAGAGTCTTCGAAGTATCACGAGATAGGTGGCTCCTCCCCTGGACTACAGTGCACATGGGCATCCTCTCCATCCCCAGATTGTTTTTTCCGCCTTTGGGTTCGGATGTACTTTCTCGACTCCAGTTCGGAAACTTTGTTATAACTCTTTACTAAGGCCTTCGGGGCGTCGGTATTGTCTCGTTCAGTGCCTATTTTTCTCCAGTTTTTCGAACAGGACGTCGAAGGCCACTTTTGACTTTCGACACCAGAGGTCCAAACTACGACGATGATGGACCGAAGTCCGTTTAAACAATGCCCCGTCTGCAACTCTAAATACCCTCACATTGATGTGTACAATAAATGTTTATCCCCGGACCACGACGAGGCCAGCTGTATGGCCTGCTCAAAGTTCCGGTCGAAGAAGACGCTTGAGCTCGACGCGCAGCAAGACAGTCAGCGCAGAAGTCTGCACCCGAGCCGGACAACATCTTCGAGGCCGGTGACGAGGAAGGCGCCGACGAAGAAGATCCTGACCAGCAATCTGACCCAGCGTCAGAGCACGACTCCAACTTCGATGTGGACGAAGACGATGAGGACTACGTCCATGAAGAAGACGTCGTCGAGGTAGGGGACGACGTAGGGGACGATGTAGAGGCTATCTGGGCCGTCTATGACGACTCCAGTGATGAGCCAGGACCAACCGCAGTAGCGGGGCCTAATACTGACAATAAGCTCCCTACGGCTCAGGTCGAGGCATCGCCGGAAGGCCTTAGCCAAGATCTTACTCCACATTCTATAGCCCCACGTCCAGGCCCGGCTAAGAATACTTCAAAGGAGCCATCGGTCGATCTTTCAAAATCAAAACCGAAACCTACAGAGCCATAACCTAAACCGAAACTACTAAAAGTGGTCATCGGATCGACGCCATCAAACACGTCGACAAGACCGGGGCACCGAAGCCAGGCTCTACAGTCAAACACGTCACCTCGATGCAGTCAGCGTCGACGGCCAAGCATGGCGACAACACCAAAGGTCTCAGGCCAAAAAGGATGTCGAACCGAAGATTTCAGCGTTCAAGCCGCTACTGGACAAAGCTCTAGAGTCGAAGACCAAACCCGACCCGAAACAGCAGATTGCATCGACGCCCAAGGCCGTACATGCTACGCACCGTGAGCTCGAGTCGACGCAAGGAATCAAGCATGCTAGTGAGCCGCCGAAGCAGCTCGGATCGAACACTACGGAAAGCTTTAAGAAGGTCGGCTCGTCCACAGGTCACCCTCCAATTAGATACGGTCTGCCGCCAACGGCTTGACCCAAGCACCTCGAGCAGCACAAAGGCACCGACACATCCAAAAGAGTGTCTGCGCCTTCGAAGTCCACTCCTGAGGGGGTTATGTTCCAAGAACCCTCGTATGACAACCAGTCTAAACTCTTCATCGACTCGGAATCTGGCAGGTTCACCATCCATAATCGGAAAATCGCACCAGAACATCCCTTGGAGGCGTACAAAATACCTCTTAAACGGAAGAAGGACTCACCCACCTCACCAGTTCTATTTGAACATGTTAAGAGCTATTCACAACAAGTGGCATATTCTCCAGCGCAAAGCGAGGAGGACGTGGGTGATGAATACGGTCAAATGGCTTTCACTTATCACACTGACACTGATCAGGAGGAACCTCAGCAATGGACTGATGCTGCAGACCCTGATGATCCACAAGCTGCACCGGACATTCAGTCTTACAATGTCAAAACCTCGCCTACTGAAGACACGGCGGCGTTAAACGCTTTAATAGAAAGGGCAGCCCTCAACCATGACGTGGAAATGCACGCAGAACCTGTGTAAGAAGATTTCTTATTTGATACTTTCTCCACCTCTGAAAAATCGGCAAAGACATTGCCTATGCTGAAAGGAGTCCTTAAACATGCTGCGGACATTTTCAAAGAGCCCACAAAGGCAAGGGTTATCAACCCTAGGATTGAAAAAAAAGTATAGACCTGCGCCTGTGGACCCTACCTACATCAAAGGCCAGCTCCCATTGGACTCCGTCGTAGTGGCCAATGCTGGCAAGAGGGCAAACTCGCAAACTATTGGTGATTATCCTCCTCCGGACAAAGAATCAAAGATCTTGGAGGCATCAGGAAAGCGTGTGGCAGCACAGGCTGCTAATATTTGGAGGATTTCAAATACACAGGCCCTATTGGCTAGATACGATAGGGCTCACTACGAAACATTAGAACAGCTGTTGCAACACCTGCCTGATGTTTACAAAGAGGGAGCAGAAATGATCATACAGGAGGGGAAGTTAATTTCTAATGCATCCATCAAATGTGCAGTGGATGCGGCAGACACGGCAGCTAGGGCCATTAACACTAGTGTAATGTTGAGACGTCACGCCTGGCTCCGCATCTCTGGGTTTAAACCAGAGATTCAAACAACTTTGCTCAACCAGCCAGTTAACCCTGACTTCCTTTTTGGTGCCGAGGTAGACACGACCCTCGAAAAAATTAAAAAGGACACAGACGGCAAAATCCATGGGGGCTATGCAGTCACAGCAGTTTCGGGGCAGTTCCTTTCGTCGCTCCGGTAATAGGGGAGCCTCTAGAGGATAAGCTTTAAAGCAAGCCCAGTACAACAAAGGGAGCACGCAAGCCACCTATACAAAAAATAACAGGGGTGGATATCGTGGGAACAGCGCCAAGGGCAGAGAACGTGGAAATAACAATGCCAGATCCTCCGCTCCCAACAAATAGTGACGCCTTGTCACTGCCCCCGACCATTTAACACCTGTCGGGGGAAGACTCCAGCAGTTCCTGCCAGTCTGGGAAGGCATTACCACAGACAGGTGGGTGAGACAACTTATCCAATACGGCTATTGTCTAGAACTAACCTCCACTCCCCCCAACCTACCCACAAGGCACTGTCCTATGTCCGCAGAGCACATGCACTTATTGCAGCAAGCAGTACTCTCCATGCTGCAAAAAGGGGCAATAGAACTCGTGCCTGCAAAAGAGCGAGGTACAGGGGTGTACTCTCTGTACTTCTTAATCCCAAAAAAGGACCGTTCCCTGCGGCCCATTCTAGACCTCAGACCCCTCAACCAATACATACTGTCAGAACACTTTCATATGTTAATCTTACAGCAGGTCCTACCATTGCTCAGTCAGGGCGACTTCCTAGCAACCCTGGACCTCAAGGATGCATATTTCCACATTCCCATTCACCCAAGTCACAGGAAATATCTCCGATTCACCATCAACAATCGGCATTACTAATTCAAGGTCCTGCCTTTCGGGGTCACCACTGCCCCCAGAGTGTTCACCAAGTGCTTAGCAACTGTGGCTGCGCACCTTCGTAGACAGCACATCCATGTCTATCCCTACCTGGACGACTAGCTTGTTCAAGCAAAGTCAGCCCAGCGGTGTGCCAGCCACATGTCACGCACAATTCACCTCCTACACAGTCTAGGATTCTCACTAAACTACCAAAAGTCGCACCTTCAGCCCGCTCATGTGCAACAGTACCGAGAGGCAACAATAAACACTCTAACGGCAACAGTGCAGCCAAACTCTGCCAGAGTCAACAGCATGCAGCTGCTAATTCAGAAATTCAGGCCCCAACAATCGCTCCCAGCGCAAGTATTCATGCAGCTGATCGGTATGATGGCCTCCTGCATATTCATAGTCCTGCACGCAAGGCTACACATGCGTCCCCTTCAAGAATGCTTAGCACGACAGTGGAACCAGGCTCATGGGCATCTAAAAGACATAGTGTTGGTGACCGGTCGTGCATACAACTCTCTGCATTGGTGGAACACACAAAACCTGTGCAGGGGACGACCGTTCCACGAGCCTGTCCCACAAGTAGTGCTGACGACGGACGCATCTCTCCAGGGCTGGGGGGCGCATGTCCTCCATTATACTGTGCAAGGACTATGGACGGCACAGCAGCAAAAGATGCATATCAATCTTTTGGAGCTGATGGCAATCTTCATGGCACTGAAAGCGTTCAAGTTGCACCTGTGCAACAAGGTCGTGTTGATCCGGACGGACAACATGACTGCCATATGTTACATCCAGAAACAGGGAGGCACACACTCCCCGCAGCTATCTCACCTAGCCCAGAGCATGTGGAAGTGGGCCATCCAAAGGAACATCTTCCTCATGGCGGAACATCTCCCAGGCAAGGACAACCAGATGGCGGACCTGCTCAGCAGGCACAGTCATCAGATGCACAAGTGGGAGATTCACCCCTCAGTGCTCCAACCATATTTCCAGCAGTGGGGTCATCCAGAGATCGACCTCTTCGCCACAAAAGAGAACGCAAAATGCCAAAACTTCGCCGCCAGGTTCCCACACCCGCAGTCTCAGGGCGATGCGATATGGATGAACTGGTCAGGCAGATTTGCGTACGCTTTTCCCCCAGCCCCACTCATACCGCTAGTGGTGCGCAAACTGCGGCAGCACTCCATGACGCACATCCTGGTTGCTCCAACGTGGGCACGGCAGGCTTGGTACACCACGTTCCTGGAACTTTCAGTGGTGCCTCACCAGCGGCTGCGCCTCACGCCCAGTCTCCTCACTCAGAGCCATGGAGACATTCATCACCCAGACCCGCAACAGTTGAGCCTTGCGATTTGGCTCCTGAGGTCATAGAGTTTGGCTACCTCAACTTGCCCCCTGACTGTATGAACGTCATCAAAGAGGCAAGGCGACCTACAACTAGGGCGTGCTATGCAGCCAAATGGAAACGTTTTGTCATCTACTGTTCAAATAATGACATTAATCCGCTAGATGCGTCCACGCAAAACATCATATGTTACTTGCTGCATCTATATCGATGCAATCTAGCGTATTGTTCCATTAGGATACATTTGGCCACCATGGCAGCTTATCTTCAAAACAGGCAGCATCTTTCCCTCTTCAGAGTGCCTGCCATTAAAGCCTTCTTAGAAGGACTCGAGTGATCCCTCCCAGACACCCTCCTTCGCCTGTCTGGAATCTAAACATCGTTCTCACCAGGCTCATGGGGCCACCCTTTGAGCCTCTTCATTCTTGTGAGATACAGTTTCTTACATGGAAAGTGGCTTTTCTGATAGCCATCACATAGCTACGAAGAGTCGGTGAGCTTCAAGCCCTGACAATTCAAGAGCCCATCCTACAAATTCATGCTAATAGGGTAGTGCTGCGCACCAACCCCAAATTCATGCCTAAGGTGGTCTCGCAGTTCCACATTAATCAAACCATAGAACTGCCAGTTTTCTTTCCAAACCCAGATTTAGTGGCAGACTGAGCACTTCACACCTTAGATGTTAAAAGAGCTCTCCTGTATTACATCAACAGGACAAAAGACTTTAGAAAGACTAAATAACTGTTTGTTGCCTTCTCTCCACAACACAAAGGCAACCCTATTTCCAAATCAGGTATAGCCAGATGGATTGTTAAGTGCATACAAATATGTTATCAAAAGGCTAAACGCACTTTAACAGTTCCCCCAAGAGCGCATTCCACACGCAAGTTAGGGGCATCCATGGCTTTCCTAGGTAACATTCCTCTAGAGGATATATGTAGAGCAGCCACATGGTCCACCATATATACATTTACCAAACACTACTGCGTAGATGTACACTCCAAACCGCAAGCTGCTGTAGGAGAGGCTGTTCTCAGAACTCTTTCAGACTGCTGCAGCTGGCACTGGCAACCGCCGCTAAGGAGGTAACTGCTATTTATTCTATGCACAGATATGAATTCAGCAGCCCACATTCCTCGAACGGAATATGCTACTTACCAGTATGCATCTGTTCTTGGCATGTAGGGCTGCTGAGATTCATATCGGCAACCCTCCTCCCCGGTGCCTGTCGCAGCTGTAGCACTCAGAATCCTTTTCAGGCATGGTCATCACTTTCAGTATTACACTCCATCTCTGCCACAATGGTGAAAAACAATCTGGGGATGGAGAGGATGCCCATGCGCACTGTAGTCCAGGGGAGGAGCCACCTATCTCGTGATACTTCGAAGACTCTTCCAGGACAACCATGTGCAATCATCCGGACCCAACACTAGGCGGCGATCTATGCACAGATATAAATGTCAGCAGCCCTACATGCCAAGAACAGATGCATACTGGTAAGTAGCATATTCCGTGTGTGTGTATATATATATATATATATATATATATATATATATGTGTGTGTGTGTGTGTGTGGTTGTGTGTGTGTATATATATGTATATGAGTTGCCCCTAGTTGAAGCGCACTCGCAGGGGGTATGATGAGGGTCTTGTGGTGAACACACCTCAGCTTTTCCTGACGCGTTTCGGGTTGGCACCCTTTATCAAAGGCAAGCTGCGACTCGATGACACCAAACACAACTTCTAGTATTTCCCTTCTTTTTATTTGATGATTTTAACATGTGATCAAGTCACAAAGTCACACACAAGGCATCCTGGAACTGGAAGTTCAAATTCAAACCCATGTGGGCTGTTACCTCGCATTTGAATTCCTCCATGCAAAGTCCACCTCCAAGAGATCTCCCCTAGTGCACACCAGCTCCTACTGCTCCGTGTCCCGCTGTTACCAAACAGTGGGGTATCCGTGCTGATAACTCGGCGGTGTCACTTCGCGACCGGGCTGACCCCTTGGTTATGGAAAGAAGAGTTGCCCCTAGTTGAAGCGCACTCCCAGGGGGTATGATAAGGATCAGGGAGGGTCTTGTTGTGGACACACCTCAGCTTTTCCTGACTCGTTTCGGGTTGGCACCCTTTATCAAAGGCAAGCTGCGACTCGATGACACCAAACACCACTTCCAGTATTTCCCCTCTTTTTATTTGATGATTTTAACATGTGATCAAGTCACAAGGCATCCTGGGACTGGAAGTTCAAATTCAAACCCATGTGGGCTGATGTTACCTCTCATTTTAATTACTCCATGCAAAGTTCACCGCCAAGAGATCTCCCCCAGTGCACACCAGCTCCTCCTGCTCAGTGTCCCGCTGTTACCAAGCGGCGGCGGATCCGTGCTGATAACGCAGCGGTGTCACTCCTTCCTTCCCCAGTAGGTAGTTATAGTCAGGGCCGATTTATCCATAGGAAATCCGCAACATTTTAGGTGAGATAACTTTGGCGCCGGTTGACCGATCTAGGCAAAATTTTCAAAACTGGTGGGGCGCTCCCGTCCGCTACTATCCTGAAAGTCTCGGAGTGATTCGTCAAGTGGGGACCGAGAAAAAAGGGGGGGTCCCAAAATGTGTTTTCCCCATGAAATTTCCTATAGTAACCTTCCGTCGCAGCTACAGCCTGAACTGCTGAAAGGAATTACACCAAATTTGGCAGAAAGGTAGACCGTGGTTCAGAGTCGTGCCTTTTGGTTAAATGGTGTAAATCCGTTCAGTATTTCCTGGGAAAATCTAAATTAAAATCACTTATCTATGGCCGCGCAGGATCCGCGCACCCTGCCGAGTAAGAGCTGTATGCTAATTGACTGTCAACACTCCAAACCAGGAAGTGTTGACAGCCATTTTGTGCCTCGGTAGAACTGAGGTACAAGAAGCAGAAAAAAACTCGAAAAACGCAAAAAGGGGGCAGGGTAGAAACATCCTGACACCTTAGGCCTGCTTAGGGGGTCCCACAAGGAGCCCCAGGGCCAAAACATTGTTTTGGGGTTTTTTTTCGTTTTTTTTTATCTGCAAAATCTGCGCAGTGTGCGCGGAGCCTGCCGATTTAAATTTTAAAAAAGCGCTGGCTTAATAGTTCCCAGGGGACTACCCCCCGGGGCTCTACTTAATTGACATTGCGGGGTGGCACACTGACCCCCCCCCCACCCCCCCCCTGCTGCCCCGGGGACCCCCACTCCCGGGGCTTTAAAAATAAATACCCTGTTGGGAGGGGGGCTCAAGCCCCCCCATACGCCCCGGGGACCGCCACCTCTCCGGGGCTCTAAATATTTAAATTGGGGGGGTCCATGATAGACCCCACAGCCCCGGGACCACCATCCCCCGGGGCTGTGGAAAATAGTGGGAGGGGAGTCCCCGGGGCAACTAGCCCACCAGGTACTGCCAGTAAGCACCACGGAGCTGCGTTGCAGAGTGTGGTAAAAAAAGGGGCGAGGCCTCCGAAATCCTCTCTGCAACGCAGCCCCCTGGCGCATACTGGAGGTACCTTGGGGCTAGTTGGCCCCCAGGGACCCACTATTGAGGAGGAATTAATTCTCTAACTTAAAACGCGCCACAGGGCGTGTTTGAAGACTTGTCACCCCAGGCCACGCCCCCTTCCTTCACCGTGGTGCGTTTTAAGTTGGGGAATTAATTCTCTTGCAATACTGAGGGTCCCTGAGGGCCAACTAGCCCAACAGGTATATGGAGTATACACCAGGGAGCTGCGTTGCAGACAGGTGTTCAGAGGCCATGCCCCTTTTTACACCTCTCTGGAACGCAGCTCTGTGGCGCTTACTGGAGGTACCCAGTGGGCTAGTTTGACCCTAGGGACCCTTAGGATTCAAGGGGACTTGATCTCTCAACTTAGAACAGCTGCAGGGCGCGTTTACACAGTGGGGAAGGAAGAAGACGGGGCCTGAGGTGACGTGTGCAAACTCTCCCTGTGGCGCGTTTTAAGTTGGGGAACTAATTCCCCTTCAATCCTGAGGGACCCTAGGGCCAACTAGCCCACCAGGTGCTTCCAAGGAGCGCCTCTGCGTTGCAGAGATGTGGTGCAGGCAGGGCCCCTTTTTACACCTCTCTGCAATGTTGCTTACTGGATGTACCTAGTGGGCTAATTTGCACCTAGGGACCCTCCTGATTCAAGGGGAGTTCATCTCCCAACTTAAAATGGCCACAGGGCGTGTTTACACCGTGGGGAAGGGAGGAGACGGGGCCTGAGGTGACGTGTGCAAAACTCCCTATGGCTCGTTTTAAGTTGGGGAAATAATTCCCCTTCAATCCTAAGGGCCCATAGGGGCCAAATAGTCCACCAGGTGCTTCCAGTAAGCGCCAATGCGCTGCGTTGCAGAGAGGTGATCCAGGCTGTGCCCATTTTCTCTGCAACGCAGCTCTGTGGTGCTAACTAGAGATACCTGATGGACTAGTTGTACCCAAGGGACACTCAGAATTCAAGGGGACTTCATCCCCCAAATTAAAACGGCCACAGGGCGTGTTTGCACACGTCAGCTCAGCCACCCAACTCCCTTCACCAGTGTGCACACGCGCCCTGTGGCGCATTTTAAGAGGTAGTTTTAATCCCCCTGCCCTATTATATACTAGGGGCTTACAGAAGAGGTCATGCTAACAACAGGGGTACCCCAACGCATAGTGTTCCCTAGTGTTTGTAGGTGTTTTTAATGTATTCTAAGTGTGTTTTAGCATTGCAATGGCTCCAGGACTGGTTAGTCCGAGTCAGTTACCACCAGTACCCATCTGAAAAAGTTGAGGGTGCAGGATGATTTTGCGACAAGGCCTCTTTCTGCTCCTCTGTTTGTTCTTTCTGCACGTCTTCCTTCTTCCTGCACTTTTCTGCATTTTTCTTCTTTCTGTGTGTTTTTTCTTCTTTAGGTGTCCTACCTCTGTGGGCATAGTTAGAAACTAACATTTAAAAAAGCTTTGAAATTCACTGAAAAAACCATAGGTTTCAGTTACGTTATAGTTAGGAATTAGCATTTAAAAAACCTTTGAAATTCACTGAAAAAACCATAGGTTTTAGGGGCGTTCTAGTTAGCTGGAAATTTCACTCACACAAAAACATTGAAATTCCTCCGTTATAGTTAGTTTAGCTAACTGTAACTTGCGCGTCCGCAATGCACTGCTGATGACGTCACATATTACATCACTGATGACATGGTCAGTGACATCACTCATGACATCACTGATGACATCACCCTTGTGATAGTAGCAGACTTCCTCTCTCCCTAATATAACCTTTGATAAACACATTCAAAAATAGAAACAAAAATTTTCAAAAAAATGGACATACCAATACCAGTTACAACAACCTATTCAGTAATTCCAAAATCTACATATACTCATTCACCAACAGTCTTATATGGTCACTCATACATGTACTCACTCATCATATGTACTCATGCACCTATACATCTTATTACACACCGCCACTCATTCATAGTTACTCACACACAGTCACTCATGCTAATAAAGATTAAAACATCCATTTACTTGCATATACAGTTGTACACACACCATTACACTTACTGCTACAGAAACGTACACATGCTTACTCTCTTAACCTCATCCGTGCGGTGCAGATTTACCCCCGATGCTGGACCCTAATGTAAATGGGTGTGGTCATGACGGAACGGTTCCGTCATGAGCACAGAGTTATCGATGCTCATGACGGAACCGTTCCGTCATTTATTTTATTTTAATTTCTTCTATAGCGCCGGAATCAATCCCGTAAGGGTATCTCCGCGCTTTGCCAGCTGTAGAGTTATCAGGAAGAGCATCCTAGGAAGTTATATGGACAGAAATGCTTCTTGATAGAGAAGGGTTTTTAATGTCTTTCTGAAGGACAAGTAGTTGGTGGTTGTTCTTACATCGATGGGAAGTTTGTTCCACAGGGCAGGTCCAACTGAGGAGAAGGCTCGGTCTCCTTGTCTAGATTTCTTTGTAGCAGGGGGTTTTAAAAGGGCTTGGTTGCTTGAGCGGAGAGACCTACTGGGCTGATACAGCTCCAGGGATTGAGATAGATATTTAGGACTTGCTCCATAAAGGCATTTGTGAACCGTGCAGCAGATTTTGAAGTTAATGCGCTGCCGTATGGGAAGCCAATGCAGTTCTTTCAGCAAGGGTTTAGAGGGAGTCCTGGCTGGTGCACCCATGACCAGTCTTGCTGCCGTATTCTGGACTACCTGCAAACGACCTACTGCATCTGCATTTGCTAATGTCAGCAGGCCGTTACAGTAGTCCAGGCGACTGGTCACCAAGGCCTGTACAAGTGTCTTTCTATAGGTGGCAGGGAGATATGGGAAGACACGTCTAAGTAGGCCAATGGTGTGGAAACACAACCCTGCGATGTAGTTGGTGTGTTCCTTCAGGGTCAGCTTTTGGTCCAACTTCACCCCAAGGTTTTTTACATGAGGTTTGGATGTAGGTACTGAGCCGAGATCTATTGGCCACCAGTCAGGGGACCAGAGGATGCTTGCCTTGCCAAAGAGCATGACCTCTGTTTTTGTCACATTTCATTGGAGGCAGTTCACCGCCATCCAGTGTGACACCGCTCTCATACCCTCAGCAAAGTTCTCCTTGACTTTGGGGCCAAGGGAGCTGAAAGGGTAGAGGAGCTGGGTGTCATCAGCGTAGGAAACCGGTATGAACCCATATTTCCGCACAATCTCAGCAAGGGGGGCCACATAAACATTGAACAATGTAGGGCTAAGGCATGAGCCCTGTGGCACCCCCTTCGTGAGCACCCTTGAGGTGGAACGAAAGGGGCCCAGGCTGATAGATTGCGATCTCCCGGAGAGGAAACTCTCCAACCATGATAGTGCTAAGCCTCCAATTCCTACTCCCTGCAAACGGCTGAGAAGGATGTTATGGGACACGGTATCAAAGGCTGCGGACAGGTCCAACAGCACTAGAATCATGGAACCACCTCTATCTTGTGACATTTTGATCTGATCTATTCAAAAAAGGGGATTGGCCCAGCGGGTTTAGGGAAGGAAGGTAGGGCCGATTAATACTCAAGGAAGAAGGTGTACCTTCACAACCACTTAGTTAGAAAAAATTAATTAGTCAGAAGAACGCAGATCAATCCGTTATTCTTAGCCTGTAACTTTGGCTGATTAGTATTTAATTATTCAACATTTTTTATGAAAGAAAGAAGGACATGTAATCAACTCGACAGAGAATACATCATTGATAATGTCCTACTGACAATACACAAAACAACTAAAGAAAACACATATCAATTTATGTACATTTACAAAAAAAAGGTTTACACAAAAAATCACAAGCTTTAACAAAACAACAATAATTCTGACATGTGGTGATCTACTCATCAACCTGGTGAAAACAGTTGGAATGTGATGAAATCCTTATTGCATATTTACACAATTTATGAAAAAAGGAAAATGCAACTGTTATAAATACAATTACAAATTGATGCAACGATTTCTATCCTTCGAGATTCAAGCTATACTTGATATAGTGGCCGACGCGTTTCGAGTCTCGGTTTTTGAAATTACCGGACTCTCATCAGGGCTGGATGAGTCTTTCAGAAGAAAGCCAACTGTTTACAAGAAAAATAAAATAAAAAGACGGTTGGAACTACTCTTCCCAAAAGGGTCTTTAATACAAAAGCAGTTATTTTAACTTAAAGGAATGTTTCATACCTGGTCGGTGACCAGCGGAGCTTTGGGCATCTCCTGTACAGTTTATGCAGTGCTCACCTGTAATTGACAAGGCGGAGGGGCTGAGTCTAAACTTGCCACGCTGTCCCTTAGAATACGGAGAATTGGATACGATATGCCCTGTGCGATCCTACACTAGGTAAATCTCGTTTGTTTACTATACCTTGTGAGGCTCCTTCCTTGTCCAATATTAGACTCAGCCCCTCCGCCTTGTCAATTACAGGTGAGCACTGCATAAACTGTACAGGAGATGCCCAAAGCTCCGCTGGTCACCGACCAGGTATGAAACATTCCTTTAAGTTAAAATAACTGCTTTTGTATTAAAGACCCTTTTGGGAAGAGTAGTTCCAACCGTCTTTTTATTTTATTTTTCTTGTAAACAGTTGGCTTTCTTCTGAAAGACTCATCCAGCCCTGATGAGAGTCCGGTAATTTCAAAAACCGAGACTCGAAACGCGTCGGCCACTATATCAAGTATAGCTTGAATCTCGAAGGATAGAAATCGTTGCATCAATTTGTAATTGTATTTATAACAGTTGCATTTTCCTTTTTTCATAAATTGTGTAAATATGCAATAAGGATTTCATCACATTCCAACTGTTTTCACCAGGTTGATGAGTAGATCACCACATGTCAGAATTATTGTTGTTTTGTTAAAGCTTGTGATTTTTTGTGTAAACCTTTTTTTTGTAAATGTACATAAATTGATATGTGTTTTCTTTAGTTGTTTTGTGTATTGTCAGTAGGACATTATCAATGATGTATTCTCTGTCGAGTTGATTACATGTCCTTCTTTCTTTCATAAAAAATGTTGAATAATTAAATACTAATCAGCCAAAGTTACAGGCTAAGAATAACGGATTGATCTGCGTTCTTCTGACTAATTAATTTTTTCTAACTAAGTGGTTGTGAAGGTACACCTTCTTCCTTGAGTATTTTGATCTGATCTGTCACAGAGAGAAGGGCCGATTCAGTGCTGTGGTTGGGCCTGAACCCAGATTGAGATTGGTCCAGGCCCCCTGTCGCCTCGATAAAGCTGGAAAGGGTGGGGTTAACGTGTTTCTCTGCCAATTTGCTGATGAAGGGAAGGAGAGAAATCGGGCGGAGGTTGGAGAGTTCTGACCAGGGCAAGGTGGAATTTTTACATATGGGGTTCACTACCGCTTCCTTCCAGGCTAGTGGAAGTTGACCCTCGGCAAAGGAGAGATTGAGCAATTTCTGAATAGGGGGACCTAATATCTCGTTTAGAGGGGAGATGAGTTTGGCGGGTATCAGGTCAGTAGGAGAGCCAGTCTTTATTTGGTTGATGAGTGTGGTCAGGTCCTTGATGGTTATTTCTGGGATGACCTGAAGAGTTTTTCCAGAGGTCAACATTGGGGAAATTTCAGGGATCTCAGTTTCCAAGGGATCTGAGACTACAGTGATTTTTTTGTATGTCCCTTCTATTTTGTCCTCAAAGAACTGAGATATTTCGTCACATAGAACTTGGGTAAAGGTGTCTGGGCTCTCACATACTTCAGGGTTGGTAAAGGTCTGAATGATTTTAAATAGCTCTCTTGTAGAGTTGCCCGCCTCTGCAATTTGGGTGGTGAGGCTTGTTCTTCTTGCTTTTTTTATATTTTTGTAATAGGAGGTCATAGCCTCCAAGTATCGGCTCTTATCTTCCCCATTGCCTGTCCGTCTCCAAAGTTTTTCCAATTTTCTGCATCTCTGCTTTTCTGTTTTAAGGGCCTCAGTATACCATGCTTCCCTTTTAGCTATGGTGGTTTTTTTCACATTTTTCTGAGGGGCCAGAGTGTCAATAGCTGTCATCAGTGTGGAGTTAAACTTGGAGAGAGCAGTATCGATGTTATCAGAGTTGGAGAGTATAGGCTGTTCCCATGTTTGAGTAAGCTTAGCAAAAGTAATTTTATGCCATGGTCTACGTTTAGTGGACTGAGTGGCCGGGCGATTTATGGGATTGGATAAGTGTGGTAAAGAGAAATCTATCATTTTATGGTCAGACCAATTAATGTGCTTAGGGGGATGGCAGTAGACGTTGGGATGGGTAGTGAGGATTAGGTCCAGGGTGTGACCACCCGAGTGAGTGGGACCACTATTTCTCGGATGTAGCCCTAAGAGGGCAAGGTCTGCCAGAAATACATTAGTATCCGGATGATCATCAGTGTCAATATGAAAATTAAAATCTCCAAGTAAAATGAAGTTCCCGTTAGCTTTCATGTGGGGGGCTAACAATTCAGTGAGGGCAAGGGAGAACCCAGCATTGGGTCCAGGCGGGCGATAGACTAGTGCTCCTTTCCAATGTACCTTGGGATTGATTTTTAGATGAAAGATTAGTACTTCCATGGTAGGCAGCATCACTTGTTCTAAGACTCTGATATTCAGAGTGTCTCTATATATGATAGCGATCCCGCCTCCTACCTTCACAGGGCGGTCTAGGCGAAGAATTTTATATCCCATGGGTATCCCTAAGGTGATAGTGGGGATAGTGTGGGGTTTCAGCCATGTTTCAGTTAAGAAACATATGTCAGGCTGAATGCTGTAAATGGTGTCCCATAATTGTATATAATGTTTAGGGAGTGATCTGACATTTAACAAAAAGCTTTTCCAGCCTCCCTGAGAATCTATGCTATCTGTGGGCCGTCCGGCAATGATGTAGGAGTGCGTAGCTTGAAAACCGCAATTGATGCAGGAGAAGGGACCCTCGGGACATTTTAGCGTTTTATTGGTACAGCTATATTTCCCCTGGGGTTGCAGCGCCCTGAGAGCATGTGGTGCATACCTGATACAAGGGGTGGGCATGGGGCAGTCCATAGTAACAAGGGCAGAGTGGGTGGCCCCTGGCCCCGTCCAGTCGCGGACGGGCGCAGACGGGCTACTCTTTGGCTACTCTTCGGCGTAGCTTCGGCTCCACTGCGCGCGACCGCTGCGCGCTCAGTAGGGGGCGAGGGCTAAATAGCATCGAAAGGGTTAAACAATCACTTCTAGAATAACATACTTATTTATACAGGAACTCTTCCAATCTCACTCTTGCATATACTCCCTTATATACACGAATACTTACATATACTAGTTTTAAACATATGTAGTTACTCAGACACTATTGAGACAGTCATTCACTCACTAACACACCCATACACACAGTCATCCACCCAGAGTCCTGCACACATGCTGTCTTCAAAACACATACAGTGAGTCACTCATTCATGCATCTATGCGCTAAGTAATAACCCCCACCGAACCATACAGACACTCATACTGATACTCAAAAAACCAAGTAAAAACCCATATAGACACTCATGTAGCTACTTACCAACCCATGCAGCCACTTATACACAAAGTGAGAGACTGATTTAGACAGTTACAAATTTAAACATTACTCAATAACCCATGTATTCACTAAATAACTCAGTCAGTTATACAATCAATTTTACAAAAAACATCCATTTAGACACTTATTTACCCATTTATTCTTCCAGCTACCTTGAGATATACATATATAAAAAATATTAAATTTTTAGAAAAAGACACATTCACTGGATGATGTCATCAGTGATGTCATTTGAGATGTCATCAGTGATGTCATGAGTGATGTCACTGAGCATGTCATGAGTGTTGTAATATGTGACGTCATCAGCAGTGCATTTCGGGCGCTCGCGTTATAGTTAGCTGAACTAACTATAACTGGGGAATTTCAATGGTTTTGTATGAGTGAAATGTCCAGATAACTAGAACACCCCTGAAACCTATGGTTTTTTTCTGTGAAAAAAAAAATATATATATTACTCAAAGTAGTCTTTTTGTTTTTAAAGTAATGTGATTTGGTTTCCTAATGATTCTGATAATGCGTATAAATTGAACCATTTACATGTATGGAAAGTGGCACACTTCGGATACTAAACCATCTTTTGAACAGTACCGCTACTATTGTGTTGAACACAACTGCACTAGTTCTGTGAGAGCATGGTTTTGCTCGTCACCAGATTATCAACTATATTTCACATGTTTGTTGTAGGATGACGTGCCAGCAATGGATTTTGTCACTGCAGCAGCTAACCTCAGGATGCATATCTTCAGCATGCCCATGAAGAGTAAATTTGACATAAAGTGTAAGAACACCTTTTATTGACTTTTTCATGACTGTTAAATTTAAGGCTCCAGTCTTTTGCTTTCTATTAAAACTGTGTTCATGTTGATTTCTTCAGCCATGGCAGGAAATATTATTCCTGCTATAGCGACTACGAATGCAGTCATTGCTGGTCTCATAGTGCTGGAGGGCTTGAAGATTTTATCTGGAAACATAGAGAAGTGTAAAACTGTGAGTAATGGTCAAAAAAAATATTTTTTTTTTAATGAATAAATAGCATCCTCACTAATATTCTCATATTTACTTGTCTTGACAAGATATTTCTAAATAAGAAACCAAATCCAAGAAAGAAGCTGCTTGTTCCTTGTGCTTTGGATCCACCAAACTCCAATTGTTACGTGTGTGCTAGTCGCCCAGAAGTGACCGTGAAACTGAATGTTAACAAAGTGACCGTGCAGACGCTGCAGGATAAGGTAGGCAATTGGGATCTTTATCACCATTTTTTTATGTATTGGTATCTATTTCCTTAGGAGGCAGGAAATAAAACCCTCTTTCTGCTAAAGTGATGCAACAACAGTTTCTTTCCATGGAAGATGGAGTTAAATGCGTAGTCTAGATTATATTTTGCTGTACTAATTGTAAAATCTTCCCCACTACTTTTGCAGATATTGAAGGAAAGGTTTGCCATGGTTATGCCTGATGTCCAAATAGAAGATGGGAAGGGGACGATATTAATCTCTTCAGAGGAAGGAGAAACTGAAGGTGTGTACTAGGGCTACTGAAGGACATAAATATTTTGCACTGTTCGGTGGTGTCATTGAATCCACTTTGACAGAGGCAATGTCATAATTTCCTCCAACTCTGCATTGCACTACATTTAAGATTCAGCCTACTTCCCCAGAGCTGAGTGCAGCCCGATAAATGGGAATTCAGATCGAACAGGAAAATGTATGCATTTTCTCTGAATTATGGGATGCTAAACTCAGTCTTCCTGGTGCCTAACATTGGCTCTTGAAACCCTTCAGTTCGTGGGGGCAGTGGTGGAATTGTACACAGGGACCTAAGTAAAGCCACCTCTAAAAGGGCCGCATGCATAAAATGTTCTTTGTGTTGATAGTTGCCCATGGTGAATATCTGGGGCTCCTTACTACTTTCTTCTGAGGGGTAATTTTCACTTTGTGTTATGCCACTATCCACTTAAATGTGCTATGGTTGGTTACAAATAATAGAGAAATAATGTAACTGTAGTAGGTTTCCGTTTAACACGACCCATAAAGTACTACAATACTAACTGTGCTCTAATTCATTATATATATATATATATATATATATATATATATATATATATATATATATATATATATATATATATATATATATATATATATATATATATATATATATATATATATACACCAATCCCAGTTTAATGTTACCTCCTGCATGGAATCCTTGTAGACACTACCAGATGCTCCCCAAGTATTGAACATGGCTCAACCAATGTTTGTCTATGCTAATTAACACCAGTTTGAGAGGCAGCAGAAACATTTGTGCATATAAACGTCGTTTTTGGGAGGGGGGGGGTTTATTAATTTCTTCTACTGTTTGCAAGTGGGTACCAGCGCCCTATATCCTGCAGATGCAATATGAAGCCCAAGTTTGCCCCCAAGTGTTTAATACAGATATTGGCAGACTTATTATTTTAAACTATGCATTTCCTAAACGGGCAATTTATAGCAGCAGTGTACTCAATTCATTGTGCTACAAAAACATATGCTCCGGAACCGGCAGAGCCAGGGGTAGGTCAGAAGCCCGAACCGCTCTCTAGCACAGACAGTCTGCACGCACAAAAGCGTCCAACCTGATTGGACCAACTGGGGCCCTAGGTTTTGACAGTTCTGGGTCTTCCCCCAGGAGATATACTGAATATCCATGTAATGTATACAGGGCGTGGTTTGCACACACTTTACCTGTCCATCCCTGTTGGAGTAGGATAAGGTCTTCTTGGTCCTGACGTAGTGCCAAGATCCTCTGGGACTGTAATAGGCATTTAGCATGTTGACCTTGTTACTTACACTTACTGTAGCTAAAATAGACCATTACATCTATTATATGCTCGACTCCTGTTTTTTTTTTTAACCTTAACAAAGGGACCCAACAATTAAATTAAGTTCTCTTTTGGATCCCCCCCAGTCATTTTTTAGTGCACTCCTTCAATACCCATTCTACTCACATTTCCTAACTTCCCCCTCACAATTCTCATCGATTAAAAAAAAAAATAATAATAAATAAATAAAACTCCGGTAAAGAGCCCCCTTGAGGAGCCAGTTGGGCATTGCATCGCGGGCACAATTAGGAGCTGCTCAATGATGAAGCATGACACCCCATGTGGAGTGTGAGGGCCCTTGCTCCTAAAACGAGTGATTCCCTTCATTCACCACGTTATAAGACCTAGATACCCACATATGAACTGCACACTCCTTGTTCTTATAGACATATACCACATGTTTGTTTTTTCCAATGGTTCTATCTGTCCTGATTCCCTATCCAAAGTGTCGGATTGGACCCAAAAAACCTCAGTTGTAGTAGAATTTTCGAGATGGCAACCAGGAGACCAAGATTGTGGATTTAGCTAGGCATCACTGGATGTGATGATACTGATCAGTGACAGTGCCACCTAGACATGTGACTTTACCTACTTGCCAAAATCTTGCCTGCAACACTGTTGTCTCAATGCTTGTATGTGGTTCATTTATATGTCTTACAGAAGAGGTCAATAAATCAGTACTTACCGTTGTTCAAGAAGCTTGTCCCTTATGCTGCTCTCTGAGGAGCACAATGTTCTCAAAACCTTTATTAGGGCCCACAGGATGGCTTTTACCACCCCTTTGGGAACGCACTGGTTAAGAAGGTGATTACCTTCTACCTTTTCTTCACCCCAAACTACAATTCCACATTTCTGACTTGCCTGAAAGAAAATGCAGAACATTGAGCAGAGGCTTTGGGACTGCATCTTGCTGTGCCTGAATTTAGCTTCGGTATGATTTGGGAACCAGTTTGGTAACAGGTTTTGGGATTAGAGCCTCTCAATTCACGCCACCAAGAGTGCTAGTGAAGAGGTTTGGTGGAATATTGTGTTAATCCATCTGCATAATTTGAGTCCCAGTCAAAGGCCCTTTTTAGGTCGAGCGTAGCGATGGACCTATTGTCGGCGTGTTCCGGGGAATGTGAGACAGCGATCACCCACGCGCCTCTGCTGTCTCAGATACCTCCTCGTGTGCGCGTACGGCGCCGTGCACATCCCCTGCCTGCCATTCACTCTCATTCACACACAGCCACACTCGCGCATTCGCGCACACACACATACACCTACGCAGGCACAATGCATACACACATACGAGCGCCCATGAACGCACGCACATACATACATGCAGGGACACACGAGAGCACTGAGGCCCCCCAGCCCTTTGGAACTTACCGGGCCAATCTCGGGGGACTCCACTCGCAGCACGCTCCTTTCCCGGGGCTCCCAGTTGGTCAAGAGAGCCCCGCAACACTTCCGCAACCTCCTGCTGGCGGCCCCGGGGCTCTCCACCGCTCACAGGAGCCCCGGGCCGCAAGACGGATTTACGCCTCCTGCCTCCTCTTCCGGTCCGAACCAGCCACGCCCACGTCACAAGGCGACCTTGCCTGACTTCCGGTGCGGCCGCGGAGGGATTCACTGCTGGTTTTTAAAGCACTGAATAATTAACTAATGTCCCCAGCGCAGTATTGTACAATGAAAACCAGCACATATCTTCAGTGACGCCTTGTTTTACTTCTGTTTTTAAAGGACTCTGGCTGATTTCCGAGACTGAGGCACAAGCTGGACTCCCTTGGTGTCCTTCCCACTTGCACACACAGGCACTTGCTGCTTCACAGGGGTTCTCACACAGCAGCGACAGTCACTGGGGAGTGTCTGTGCACCGTACCTGTGGTGTGCTATAACGTTTCAGCATTGAACATTAACATTTCCTGTACACTGTCTCTCGCACCCCGCGGGCGAGGGTGCGGGGTGGCTCCCGGCGCCCATTCAATGTGCAGTGATGAATCTTTCGCGCAGCTGAGCTAACGGCTAGCTGGAATATGCTGCAGACAATTTATGAGACTGAATCATGTTTTTCCTCAGATGGGGTTTCGGGACGTGATCAGCGCTTGGCGCCCGGCGAGGATGCACAGCATGATCAGCGTAGGTAGGAGAGTGCCGTATGTACTCGCCGACCAGCTGTCTGCTCCTCGGCAACCGCCCATTCAGACTGTGTGATGAGATTGCCTTTAGAGACGTCATGTTCACTAGCCTGGGGATACCTTGCTGACTGCTGCTTATTGGTATACACGCCAATGATTTCAGTGAAGAGTTTAAGGGATACCGGCTGTGTTCTGAGTGGAATCTACGGTATGTAGTTGACCGTAGTGCAATTGCTCCGCTGCCTCTGTGTGAGAGCGGACCTTCTCCAGGAAGGCAGAGGCAGCAGAAGAGTATGAAAAAATGCATTTCACTGCTTCAGTGGCCCTGAACGCTAACATGCTGAAGTTGAACGATGGAGTTTTATCAACTGTTCTCTCTGTCTCAATCCATGTAGTCTCATTCATCAACGTATCTTTAATTCCTAAATAGTCTCATAGCATATTTGTGTGAACATGGTTGTAAATGCACCCTAAAACATTCTTGCCGGGAGACCTGCAGGTAAGTCACACGTGAGAGCTTCAGCCAGCGCTAGTTTCCAGGAGACATCACATGGCTTCCTGGGACCTGTAGTTTCATTTATATCATGGCAACTACATGTAATAGGTCACAGAATGCCCCGTACAGTTGGTTGAAAGGCCAGGACTCACTGGGGACGCAGGTGACGCACTTGACATCCGGGCACTAACTGGGCAGACGGGCAAAAGCGTGCACAGTATGCATCTTGCATGCGTGTAATACACAGGCGGAAATGCAGCTGTCAGGCGGATGGAATTGTGAACGTATTTGCATATTCTCAGTATTTTGGGACTGAGCCTCCAGCTGCCTGCCCACATGCTGGTTACTTTACAAAAGATGGCGGGAACTAAGGTGTGTCTAAAGGAGTCATACCTCTGATGTCACCTTTCACATCTGCACTCTCCCACTTTATAACATCTGTCCCCGAACTCTGCCTCTAGTCTAAGACCCTGGATTCTGGGGTAAAGACAGCGTATCGACAGGCAGTTCAAACGGTGCCACGCGAATGACTGGAGCGCATGACGTGGACAGGACGGGTCTGCCAAGTATGGAGAAGCGCAGGAGCAGTTTGTAGTACTTAGTGAATCATGGTGGAGGAGGGCAGCTTCCATTCGGGGTTCATTGATCATTCTTTCTTTTTGTTTCATTGATTTTCGTGGTGTTCTTTTTTGGCCATTTGGTCTTTTTTGGCCATTTGGCCATTTGGTTCGCGTTTCATCGTGATTGTGTTCCTCATACATGGTCAAGCATTGTCGTGGGCGTGTCCAATGCATTTCGGGCATTGGTGACATGCCCTTCATCGGGGAATGGACACTAGAGGCGATGATGTGGATCAACATTGGAATGGAAGATGATGGTGGTGTTTGCAAAGTAGCAGTGAAAGGACCATGGACAGTAGATGTGCATACAAAAATCCAATGTCCAAGCTCGCCGCACACCCCATTCACCCCTCACCCACCTCCCCTCCAAACCTATCCCTTACCCTCTGGTTGACTCACTCACTTAACAAAGTAGTTGTAAAGGGACAGCTGAAATTCCAGGAGCCTAGTCCCGACAGGTCGACGATTTCGAAGGGCTGGAAGAGGTCCCCCACTACACGGTGGAGGAGGGCACTGGACATTCCAGGAGCCTAGTCCCGACAGCTCGACGACTTCGGAGGGCTTGAAGTGGTCCCCCGCTACACGGCGGAGGAGGGCACTGGACATCGAATACTGTCTTATTTAAAGCGCTTTGATAACCTATTCGGTTCAAGTTATTGAAATGTGCAACGTAACTGATTCTATGTAAACTGCTGTGTTAACATGTAACAAAACTTGTGCTATGTAAAGCGCTCTGATAACCTAATCGGTTCAAGTTCGCGCTATAGAAAACTCTAAAAATAAATAAATAAATAAATGAAATGTGAGGCTGCTGGGGTCATGCGAGAGCGGGTATTCATTAAAACATCCAAGCTAAAGCACACAGCACGTACTCCACCGAAATTCACAAATAGTAAACTACAGGGAATACATTCCCCCCACATGTTCCTGTACCAAAGCATAGAAAATGTAGAGCTCTGGGAAATGAATAAAGTTAGGGATCCTATTTAGGTTTACCCACTGCTTAATTTGTTTAAGAGACCGGAAGTGCAGGGTGGTAGAATAAAATACACGAGGTGGTAACAAGACAGGCAGTCATGGTATTCGGCTATGGACTCCAGCTTGTCTTTATTTATTTACAACATTACAACATTTTAGCTATTGCCATTTTAAATCATAATTCATTTAATTAACGTTTTACAAAAGAAAAACAAAACCAAAAAACAATATCATTTACAATGTCAATAGCTCACAATAATGTCATTGCGAGACCTATTGCATTGTAAATGCTTGGGTTTTTTTTGTTCCTCTCATAGTCCCACACAGTACTGCCTATTTTTGTTCTCCCTATAGCTGCCTCAGAACCATTGTTACTAAAATATTCACCCTTATCTGCTAATGGGGAGTGATGAAAAGGGATCAACCAAGTAATAGACAAAATAAACAGCATAGCTGTGGGCCTGTTGGTAAGGCAAACTCCTGTCCATCGTAATTTCAAAGGCAGATGAGCCTATATAATGTGGCGCGTTATAATAAGGAGCCATCAATCAGTTACCCAGGGTTTTTTCCAGAAAACAAACAAAATAAATCCTCTCAGGGCTGCAGCATTTCTACTTCAGTCATTTAGACCATTTCATTGACCTTTGCAAAGAGATCTGAGGCACAGACATTGACCATCCGCTTACTGCTGCAAGTTATCCAGCTGGCTCTTGTCTGGCCAATATCGAGCTTCTGGCAATTGCACTTCAAAGGTCACCAGAAATCCGAGCTCTCATAGAGCAAACCCCGCTCCATTCCATTCTGAAACTTGGAAAGCTTACACTCGTCGGCATCTGAGGCAAGCTGTGCTGATCAACCTACACGTGCTCATATGCGGGACAAATGTGCATCAGTCCACCAAAGTGCTCAGTCCTGATCTTAGACTTGCACTACATGAACAGATTCCTGCAGAAGGACAAGTTAAAGATTTTGACTTCTTAGACAGGCAGGATCTAGAACCTCTGAACAGGCCAGTGCTTGACTCATTGTCTAGTGCTGCCGGCTCCTGGACTCCTGGACCTCCTTGGGCCCATGGATGTCTTAACGACTTATGCACCTGTAGTATTTACCCAAGACGTTTCAGTGCTCACATCTGTCACTATGATTGGCTGTTCAAATCAACCATTCCACTCCCTATACCACCCCTCTTTCTCGGCTATCTTTGCTAGGTGTAGGCCCTGACAAACAACATGAGGCTTTGTCATAAAATTCAAGATTCTTCATTCTGAACAGGGTTTGAGAAAAGGCCGTTGGCCTTTACGGGGTGTTTGGGCCACATATTCCGCTTGCTACCTTTTTCTATCCTAAATTGCATTCTCCTATCCTAAAGCGCTCTTCATTCAACTGCCTTGCGCTTGAAGATTTGGTAAGCTACTTTAAGCATCCAAGGAGCCTCTAAGGCCAAGGTGACATCATTTGGTTTCCAGTGACAACTGCATTTGGTTATTATATATAGGACTGCTAAATGAGCTTCTACCACATTTTACCAACGTAATTCTTTGTAGACCAGTTTTCATTCGGACCCCTTTTGGGCCAGGGCTTACTCAGTAACTTTTTTGACCAAATCTACCATCTTGTTTTCATGCTGCTCCCACTTATTGCTTTCTTGGGCATCCTCTGCTCCCCCTCTCTGCCTTCAAGCTCTAATGGAATGATGACACTTAGTTTTATTGTTCACTTTCCAAGACATAAATCCACTTGGTGGGATTGAGTTCTTTTCATTTATATTTTTCTTCTAGGGAATAACAACAAGAACATTTCAGAATTTGGAATTAGAAATGGCAGCAGACTTCAAGCTGATGATTTCCTTCAGGATTACACACTTCTTATCAACATAATTCATAGGTATTATTGTGTTTCCTTAACTTGTCACTTTTCCTGTGGAAGTAACAAATATTTCTCTTTCACTCTTGTGCAGTTCTAAATATGGTAAATTACAATTTTTTTCGTAATATGAAGCTAATTATTGAAAACTCCCAGGTTAAAAAACATTTCAGACCTTCTTTTTTCCAAAATGTAATTAGTTCTGTGAGTCAATTTGTATCATTTTAAATTAACTGAGATCACTCTAATCAAATGCACACATATGTTAAGTGAAAGCCCAGTATTGGAGTCCTGGTGTATGCTTACATAAAGTAGTAGTGTAACCCTAATACCAAGTTGCTACCTTTAATCTTTCCAAGGTTTTAGTGTGGGCAAAAGTAAGTAGTCATTTAGAAAATATGGTGATTCTATGACAGTATTGCACTCCTAATTGTATGAATGTTATAGTTTTAAAAATTACTCCTGCGCCATTTCCGAAACACCAGTACCCTAATGTACAGGCCACCAAATGCTGAATCACCCCTCAGAAGCACACTGTAAACTTCTATGCTAGCAATCATGACACCACTTATCAATGGAATGGGAAATGAGGGACCAGTGAAGAAAATAGTATGAAACTAGAAAATGAATCTCAAAAAGAGAATCAGGGAGACAAAAAAACAGAGTGAGACCATAGAAAAGAAGAAAGCAAAATGGTGAGCAAGAGAAGACCACAAATCCCTTTTTTCTGTATTCCATAGAACTCCTTATCAGTTCTTTTCTTAATTTTTCTTCTAGCATATGGTTCTTTCTGTAGACCCCCCCCCCCCTTCCCTCTGGGATTCTTATAGAGGTATATAAGAGAGAACCTCATAATCAGTAGAAGTAAAGAGAGCATTTAACGATCCAAAGAAACTACATTTTAACAACTTCCAACATTCTTATTGCCATTCTGAAAATTTGGAAAGCTTAAACTATACGACTGACATGTATTTTTTGTTTCTAACAGATTTATTGGATAATCTTAATTTTGATCCTCTTTTAAGATGCTTAATCTCCAGCATACTTGTGTTCAAACAAACATTTTTGTATTCTGATTTATTGAAGCTCAATACTGTGGCTACTTGTATATAAGAATGTAAGAACCTTTTCACCTTGTCTTTAATGTATAGAATGTGTGCCAGAGCATGATATTTTCTCATCGCTTATGATTTTCTAGATCTTTTATGGCTATTGTCCATGTGTTTATCGGAAAAATATTTAAAACCAATCAGACATGCAAAGTTCTTTCTACTGTCCTGTTTACATATAATGAAAATGGAAATACTCCACTCCGGGAATTTGTAAGTGTATGAAAGTGCCCCTTTTTGGCATGGTCACCCCCACTTTTTGTCTGGTATTTGAAGTAATTTTGACTGGAAGTGAACTGGTATTCGGCCAACCCCCAAAACTGTACAATTGTTTCTCCAATTGGAACTACCTTTAGCACCCTCTAAGTCATTAGTAAATGGTACCCCTGGTATCTAGGACCTGAGGTACTAAAGGGGGTCCCCCAAGGGCTGCAGCACAAATTGTCACCCTAAGGTACCCCTCACCAAACTCATGCAGGGCTGTCATCTTAGGTTGTATGTTTTGGTGCAGACAAAAGGGAAAAATCAACATGACACACATCCCATGTGTGCCATGCCCCCTAACCCTGCATGTAATATTTGTAAGTCACCCCTACAACAGGCCTTAAAGCCCTACGGCTAAGCCCTATGTTACCTGTAAGGCATTAACATATTTGACCCTGTACTGCTCAGTTACATTGCTGCCAGTACAAGTGATCAGGGAAGCCATTTTAACCCCTATGCTGGACACTGGTGAAAACGAGTGCCCCACCTACATGATGGGTCCCTGAACATAGGGATGTTTGGTTTCAAAAATCTCGTATTATTAAACCCACACTGATTCCAGTGTTGCATTTATTAATACATGCATCCACAGGGCACCTTAGAGGTGCCCCCTGAAAACCTATCAGCCTCTGGGGTGTTGGCTGATAGGTCTCTGTCAGCCTGCCACCTAAGACAGATTTCTGACCTCCCAGGGTTAGGACCTTTCATCCCAGGTCAAAAACAAAGCCTGCACAGGAAGAGACATTTCACACGCCCTCCCTTGGTATTACCTACTGAATAGCACTCCTAGGCCAGCAAGTTTCAAAGAAGCTCTAGCCTTTGAAAATGCAAATTTGCTCATCTTGGAGGAGTGCAAGATATCTGAAAATAGACACACTGGTCAATAAATGAGACATCTCACTAAGGAGATCCACACCAATTTATAAAAAAATAACATCTTTATATTTGTTTAGGCACCAGAAACAATTTGTTCAGGTAAGTTTTTAAAGAGCAGTTCTTTTCAGTTTAAATAGTCGATTTTTAGAAGATGCAATGTTATCCTGTGAGAGGAAAGGTCAATGCAGTACAGCAATTTATGAGACCAATCTCCAGGAGTTAAGGTGAGTGATGGGCAAAGTTGCACCAACAGAACACCACCAGCGACACTAGGGCGAGCGAGCGCTGGGGTGCAAACCGCGTTGGGTGCCCAATGTTACTCTATGGCGAACAGTCTTCGCATAAAGGGGTTGCAGGCACGGACTGGGAGGCCAGTCAGGCTGAACCAACAGGGGGGCTCAAGCCTCCGAATGCTCGGGATGCAGGGACACCTTTGGTACTCTTCTCCACGGCCCAAGAGCAACGAGTGCAGATGTGTCTTTAGGCGCCAAGTTTTCCTTACTGGGAGCCTACGCGACAAAAGGGGCCTGCATGCAGTGGCTGCAGGCCACATCAGAGAGTTCACTGGGGGAGAAACCATGGTGAACTCTGTCTCTGGAAGGCTGGAGGACCACAAGGACAACATTGGGGTCCGCAGTGGTGTCTCTGCAGTCACTCAGTCCGACAGGAGTTTTTGGGTGCCTGCAGGTTGCAGGGAAGGAGGTTTTCTACTTCTCAGTAGGTCTTGGTTCCTGGGTGAAGTGTTGGCAGGTCTCCCGGGCTTTGGGGACTCAGCAGCTGCAGGACAAGTCGTCTTTTGGCGCAACTGTCGAAGTCAGCAGGCAGGCTGGCACGGTTGGTGCCAGGTCAGTTGCTGGGTCTTCAGTTCTTGCAGGATGCGACTCTTCATGTCCTTAGTCTTTCAGGTTAGCAGGATCTGATTTCCTGGTGCCAGGGGCTGCCCTAAATACAAAATTTAGGTGAGTGTAGGGTGGTAGCCATTGAGCTACTGACCCCTGAGCTCACTACATCCCCTGTATGACCACTTCTTGTAGGAAGTGGGTATAACCCTGTCCTAGAGTTCCTAACTGTGCCAATACAAAGATGTCCACTTCTGAAAAGTCATACCGACATCAAGTTAGGTCACCTTAGGGGTGTAACTAGCCTGGGGGTGGACATGCCTACCTGACTAGCTAATTTCCTTCCTGTCTAGGTGCTCTGCCTTCTCTCTTGAGAGGGGAGGCAGCTCGACCACACTACCCCTAGAAGAGCACATTGGGATTGCTAGAGCAAGCCCCTGTCCACTTTTAAGGGAACCCCTGGACTCTGCATGAAATATCTTTTTGAAAGAGCCAGCTACCTACATTGGTGGTGCAGCGGTGGGAGACCAGACTTGACATCTGCTGTAAAACTTGGTTAACCAGTTATTCCACTAAGGAATCCCAAATTGTCATTGGCTAAACATTTTTTTTAATCAATTTTAGCTTTTCATTTAATAAATTGGTTTAAACGAACTGCTAGGGCCTTGTGTGAAGCACCTCAGTAAAACTGTTTAGAAGTTAAAAAGTAGTAATGTCAGTTCGGCCTTTAGAAAGTATGTAATATTTTTTGTAAGTTCTTAAAAGGCCCATAAATTCTTTAAAACCATGTCTGTAGGTTGCCAAACTTGAATAGCTCTGCAAAGCATCAAAACTTGCCTTGGAGCCTAGACCCACAGAAGCCCATCTGCACCAGTTGCTGTCATAAAAAGACAGGACTCTAGCAAGTAAAGGAACCCTCACTGGTGAAATGGAAGAGAACCCAGAGGTGGATGAAGTTGACACTGACTCCACCACTAGTCCTTCAGAAAGCAATACCACTGAGAGCACTCCTAGTAGTGCCTCAAATGAGATAGATACTGTAGATGCAGGCGTCCAGAAACAAGCCAAGACCATAGTATTAGAAGATAAACTCCTTTTCTATAGAAAAGAAAATAGCTGGTCGGGTGTGGAGGCAAGAGGGTGGCTGCTTGATGTTGGGTACACTGGAAACCCTGACAAAGGACTGTACTGAAGTCGAGCATTAAAGTGTGGCAACCGGGAGTAACTTGCATGGCAAACTATGCTATCACTCTATAATTACCTGAGGCGAACAGAGGGCGTCAAATTCTACAACTTGCGGGCTCTACATTGAACTCTGGTTTGACTGAGAAGGCCGATTGATGAGGTTATAGATTTGAATACAACTGTTGCCCAACAACTGCTATAGATTCCCTTCGGACCAGTAAAATCTCAAAAAATCAGGCTGGTATAGCCAGCTCTGATCTTGAGGCGAATGATTGCTTCTTTTTGTTTCAGTGAGTGTGTGGTTGGGGAGGGGGTAATGGTCAGCAGATGGCTCTGAATTTTTTACTGATTCCAGTGAAAGTGATAGTTTGCCCGAGGATCAAACTGGCGGTGCCTCCCTCTCAATGGCTCAAAGTGGGTTAAATGAACTGGTCGACAGACTATAGGTGGGAAAAGGCTCAAGTGTGACTGCTCACCAACTCAACTGGTAGGGGCCGCTGTAGAAGGCAATCAAGAGGCTTCCAGTTCGAGACCGCCCTCGTTAGATTCGTTTTACCAATGTATCATGTCCCATAGAGAGGATACTTGTCTGGATGGCCGTAGATCTCAAGCGGCAATCCGTAAGTTTTAGGGGCTGTGCGTAAGGGGGCCAAATCATGTAATGCTATATCTGAGCATTTGACTGATCTTGAAACAAGAGATACAGCTCTTGGAACTGAGGTTGTAGGAGCCCGTGGTCATGTGAAAGCTCACAAATCCCAATTAATTGACATTCAGTGGAAACTGGAGAATCAGGAGAATTGACAAAGGCGCTACAATCTATGGGTGCTTGGTGTTCCAGAAGGAAAAGAGGGATCGGATGTTCGTGGGTTTATGGTTGATATGTTTCATCAGGCATTTCCCAAACCAGAGGAATGTGACTGGGCCAATGAAATCCAAAGGGCCCATCGCGTTCCCTTTGTACAGAAGCACCCGATTGAGGAAAATAAGAAACCAGGGGCCATACTTGTTTACATAAGGAATGTCCTCCTGAGACAGTTGATATTTGAGCAAGCCAGGACAGAGGCTGAGCGCACAGTTTGGGATTGTCCCTTCTTTGTCAGGCCTGACGTTTGCCCTACAACGGTTGAGAGGGGATGGGGTTTGCGACAACTAATCAAACCTTTTCAAATAAAGGAGCCCAGGCTTTTTTTTATTAAATTCAGCATGCTTGAAAGTGATCTTGTAGGACAGGACACTGTTTTTCATGTCTGAAATTCAAGCAAAAGTAATTTCTGCAGGAAATGAGTAAATGAATACTGGTAGTTTGGAGAGGGTTCTCCCCTCTGTAATAGGCTGACAATACGAAGTGTAAAGGACAGTTTGCGGGATCTCTCCAGATATGGTTCTTATTATGCCTCCTAATTTTTTTTCCCTTTTTTCTCTTTCTACATGTTTTTACCCCTCCTTTTCTTTTTACTGGTTTTTGTTTAGGATAGTATGGTGAATGGTAGTATTACGAAGCAGGTACTCTGACTCAACCCCATACCACTGCATATGTTTTCTCATTACTACAGACCAATGCGTTGTGTGTCAGCCTTTCAGGGGTGGGGATGCTAGGGTGGGTGTGAGGAGATTGGACTCCACACCAAACAATACAGGATCAGGTTCAGGGAGACTTGGAAAAGCCAGAGACAGACCTGGGTAGATTTTTTAGATTTTTCAGTGAAGACATTAGGTGGCTGGTTGAAAGGTAGCAATGTGCACGACTATGAGAGGCCTTATAATTTAATTATGAAAGAGCATCTGTTGAGTAGTTATGTTCCTGAGAAGTATCAGGTAGAAGTAGCTCCACTTTCTCCTCAAGAGTTGAGGAAGAAGGCAGACCACTTGGTCAAGACGAGTGACCAAAACTACCACTGGTGGTGGGTGGGGATGGAGACCAAAAGAAAGGGGCTGCTAAGCCACCCCAAGGGAAAGGTGGTGATTAAACAAAAGACAAAAACAGCTTCCTCTAAACGCCCCCCAAAACCTGTTCAGGAGGGTGGGCCCCAAAACAATACACAGTCCAAGTGTGGGTGCCAGGGTAAGAACTGGGATCCCAAAAAGGCTTGGTGTTTTGATGGTAAGGCCAATAGACACTGTGCTGGAGACCTCAGTTGTCCCAACAAAAAGAATGCATCTAGTGCACCTGCTGTAAATGCAGTGGTATATCTCCAGATGGGATCCCAGGCGAGCCCTGACCATTTTAGAGAGCTCGTTGAGGCAACTCGGGTCTGAGGGTGGGGTAGATGTAGGTGGCCTGGATGTCTACCACAATAATGTGGAGAAATACAAACAGCCACATATTAATTGGGTGAAAGTTACAGCACTGAGGGATACAGATGGAAGCATCACTAAGGATATCCCCAAGGCAATACCGGACAGGTGAGCCATTCACAGTCCTTGATACTGATAATTGGGCTAAGGTACATCCCATGGCAATAGTGTCCTTACAGTGGGGAGGGTTAACTGCCCAAAAGAACCAAAATAAGATGATCTCTTCTGCTATTCCTATAGAATGTCTGCTAGACAGTGATCTGGAGTCCTCAACATGGGCTGAGGTTGAAAGAAAGAACCATGCAGCTAAGCGGAGTATACCAGAATTGGGTGCCCAGGGTGAAAAAGAAGAGTTGGAGTCTGAAATAATGGCTCAACCTTGCAAGCGGAAAGGCGCAAGAAGACTAGGAAACCAGCTTCTGATCGGACACAAGCTCAGACCCCCCTCCTCAGGGAGAAGACCTGTCGGCCCCAAATGGAATTTGGTCCCAGGAACTTCGGCCTTACCCGGCAGAGCTCCTGGGCCCAGGGGGACCCTCTATGGAATATCTGTGCTAGGGACAGAGGAACTGTCCCACTCTTAAAAGCCTGAGATAGCAAGCTGCTATGGAAAAGTCACAGAATTTATTGGGGGAAAGGACGCCTTTCCACAGAGGCTAGAGACCCCAAACCTAGTGCCACTAGGAGAGTAGTAGTGCCTCAGCAATATAAAGAGTTTCTCCTCACATTTGCTCATGATATCCTCCTAGATGGGCATCTTGACCAGGCCAAAACCTGAAGTTGGAGATTGTAGGAACGTGTCCCTTTTTTGACATGGTCACCCCCCACTTTTTGCCTGGTAAATGTCATTTTCGACTGAAGGGGTACTGGGTTCCTGCTAACCAGGTCCCCAGTGCCAGAGATCCTTCCCAAAACTGTACAATTGTTCCCCCAATTGGCAAAACCTTTTGTACCCTCGGTCAGACCCTAGTAAAGAGAACCCTGATACCTAGGGCTTGAGGTACTAAAGCGGCCCCTAGGTGCTGCAGCACAAATTGTGCCACCCTAAGGAACCCCTCACCAAGTACATGCAAGACTGCCATTGTACACGGAGTGGCTTGTTACAGACAAAAGTGAAACCTGATATGTCACACATCCCTGTGTGCCATGTCCCCTATCACTGCATGTAATATTTGTAAGTCACCTCTACTCAGGCCTAATAACCCTAAGGAAGGGTGCTGAATATTACATAGAGGACATACCTGCATGAACATATATGCTCCAGCTCTGGTCAGTCCTATTACTGCCAGTACAAGTGACCAGGGAAGCCATTTTAAAACGTGCTGGACACTGGTGAAAACAAGTTCTCCAGATACATGATGGGTTCACTTAAAATAGGGATGCTTGTTGTCCAACATCTCATATTGGTAAACCCACACTGAAGCCAGTGTTTGATTTGCCAATACATGCACCCAGAGGACTCTTTAGAGGTGAAAACCTAACAGCCTATGGTGTGCTCGGTTTCTGCCAGCCTGCCACCCAAGACGCTGTTCAGTGTTCTGACCTTCTAGGTTGAGAGCCTTTGCTCTCAGGAGACCCAGAACAAAAATCTGTCCGGGAAGAGGGCATACCACCCCCTCCCACTAGATGACCTGCTGATTAGCCGCCTTGGACCAGCTAGCTTCAAAGAAGCTGCCACCTTTGAACTGCAAATCTGGCTCCCCTCAAAGGTGAGGAAGCACCACTCAATTACCACCACCCCCCACCCCCCCACTCTCACCCTCAGAGGACACTGAAGAGCCGCAAAAGCAAAGAGAGAAGCAGCAGCTGACCTGGTATTAACTCTGCCAGCCTGTCTGCATCCCTCATCAAACGGCGCAAAAGTTGACTAGGCTAATAGCCTGTAGTTGGCTGGGAGCAGGGGAGAGCCCTTCTTGAAGATGGGAACAGTCTCTGCTCCCAGCTAAGTACTAGGCACCGGCATCCCTCCCAGGATTGCATTAAATACCACCTGAAAGTATGGGGCCCAAACCATAGCTTTGTGCTTGAACAAGTCCCCTGGTAGTTTGTCCAGCCCTGGGGCTTTTTCTGCTGAGAGTCTGGAAATAGCTGCCTCAACCTCCGCCACAGTAAATTCATCCCACTCCATAAAGGGAATAGAGGGAGGGTCTACTACTAAAATACCTGGGTCCCCTAACTGATCTATAGCTGCTTGGACATACAAGGATCGAAAATGGGCCTCCCACACATTTGGTGAGATATTAGCTTCAACTGCTGGGGTCGGATCATCAGAACCGGTTTTGACAATCTGCCAGAATTTACGGGCGTCTTTAAATTTTAGAGCACCCATCATGTCGGTTCAGTTGTCATTGTCCCATTCGATCTTGGCATTTTGGATTAGAACTTTATATTTCTTCCTCTTAGCCCTAACCAGTGCAATGTTGTCCTGTTGCTTCATGGCTACCAGGAGGCCTGCTTTGGCCTTCCTACAGACAGCATTGCACCATGAGGCTCTTAACCCTTGGCCTTTCTTTTTCTGCACTACCGGGTTCAGTACCTTGCCAGGGCGCCAGATAGTTCCAAATAAATATCCCTCAATTTAGTATAATACTCCTCACTCAGAGATTGCGTTATAAGAATTTCAACTTTTTGTAGGGCTGGAACTATTTTGGCATAAAGCCGTTGAATATCTTTGGGGTTCCCTATAATTTTTTCCCACCTAACTCTGCGTCTGTCACTAGATAAAATCGCTCTAGGGTCCGAGAGGTCATCAACCCCCTGAGAATCAATAGTAACACCCGGCACCGAAAATTTTAGGATCAGCGCATTATGGTCGCTTTCGTCTCGAGGGATTACATCAAAACCCATGACTCTAGCCCAATCACGCATTTCCACTAAAATGTAATCAAACCGGGATTTATACCCTAGTCTGTTAAAGGTGGATTTTGGAGGAATATCTCCATTAACCCGCCCGTTACAGGCCCTTAAAACATTAATAAGGGTCAGAATTTGGGTGGCTAATGGTGTCCAAGACTTCACTGGGGGGCCCGCCAGCGGAGGAATTGCCCAATGGTCCTCTTCCTCCATGGTCGCACCCTCCAAGAACAATGGTAGCGGCTCAAATTGGCAATTGAAGTCACCCCCTACCACGTAGGAGGTGCCTTGCGGGATAGTACTCAAGAACACGGCTAAGTCCTCAATAGCAGCTGAGATATTGGCTACCCCCACTGGTCTAGAGTATACATTGACCAATGCCAATTTGAAAGCATATGGCCACTCCAATAATAAACATTGGACATCCATAGAGTTTGTCTCAAAGGATCTTGCTTTACACCCTAAGTGGCATGACACCCAGATATGGAGTCCACCAGACGGACGACCCTTTCCTGCCCATTTCGCTGGGATTGAGAAAGTGACCAATCCAGTACATCAGTAGTCTTACCTGGCCCATGTTTCCTGGAAGAGGCAGATGTCTTGCATGTCTATAGATGACCCCCACTCCGGGGACTCTAGTTTGTTCGGTAACCCAGCCAAGTTCCAGGAAACGATGGAAATTGAACCCAAATCCCCCTTATCGCTCATAATACAAGCAATTGGTCTAGCTGCTTCAGAGTCTTGTAGAGCCTGGGATGCTTGGGAGCAGTTCAGACCACAGGGGTGAGTACTCCCATCTTTAGACCTAGAAAATGGTCGTTCACATACCCCTGCTGGATTGAGCGATTCACTATTAGCATCTCAGGACTTGCCTTTACTCGAGTTGTCAAGAGTGGGATCCATTTGAAGGTCTTATGTAGGAGGCGGAGGATGTGGAAGCAGAAGGATGTGACTGAGTTGATCTGGCGGTCCATTTTGAGCTCGGAGTCTAGGTTGATTCCAAGGTTGCGTGCGTGGTCTGTAGGGGCGGGTGGGCTGCCAATGGCGGTGGGCCATCAGGTGTCGTTCCAGGTGTCTGGGTGTGGGCCCATGATGAGTACTTCTGTTTTGTCAGTGTTTGCCGGTTATTTTCAAATAGGAACAAACTGTTATGGTATGCTTTCACTGCACACCGGTGATGCTTGCTAGATCACAAATCGATGTTGCATCCTCTAGTGGCGCAGGGCATCTTCCAACAGTGGGAAGAGTCCTGGTTGGATCTTTCCACCACTCTGGAACACATTGTCAAAGCTTCAGTGTGTTGGTGTTCCCAAGAATGCCTTCTCTTGGGGACTTATTTAGGTTAGAGTGAAGAAAGGGAGTCCACCCCTACCTCTCCTGCCCTGAGTTCTGAAGAAGATTGGGAACGGTCGGGACCAAGAGATCCTAGTGGTTCTGGTTTGGCTTAGGATAGCGTGGTAAGCAGGATGTCTGGTGGAGGAAAGTTTACTTTTTGTATGGTCCCTCCCTTAATGTTCGGCCCAAATGCTGATGGTTATGGCTCTGATCGTGCACTGGAGTCTGTTGCCCAGACCCCAGGGCCTGTTCTCTCTTCTAAAATTGTTGTGTTCGACTTGGTAAATTCAAATTGGCAAAGACTTTAACCCCTTATGTCTCTAGTATGTAGTAACAGATGTACCCAGGCATAGGTAAGAAAGGGGTCCCAAGCGCTGCAGCACGGTCTTGTGCCACCCTGAGTGACCCAAGCAAACTACTGACAGCAGGCCTGCCACTGCAGACTGCAGGAGCAGTGCTGCTTGAACTATACTCTACCCTCACCATGTGTGGCACAGTCTGTACACTATTTTTAATAATCAGACACTCCTGAGAATTGCCCCCTGAGCCCAGGAGGCAGTGTTATGTAAATTAAAGGTGAGGACATACAAGTGCAAGCCTATCTGTCCCTAGAGTGGTGATCCCCCTTGAAAACTACTATAAGTGTGAGCGGTCTCCAGGCTAACAAGGGCTGCTTCCCAGGCACTCAAGGTTGGAAGCTACATTATGGTAGTGCCTAGATTTCATGTTTGGTATCCAACAACGTGCCTTATCAACCCTGACACACATCTCATGCCCTGGGTGATATGGCATGCACCGAGGTGGCTACCTTAGAGGTGTTTAGCTGGCAAGCCAAGGTTTTCCATGCCTGTTGCTGCCAAGATAGATCAGGCAGTATGATCACCCCCCGGAGTCTTGAACAAAGGCTTGGAAGGAGGGAGGTCATACATACCTTCCTCCATCCAAGCAGACTAGTGAAGTGGCACATCAAGACAGTGAACTTCTAGGACTATGCATCAGGGCTGACTCCCAGTGGAACAAACAGCCATACCCCAGGCACATTTGCAACTGGGCAAGCAGGAAATTAGTTATGCAAGGAGTGTGTACCTCACCTCCAAGGTGAGCAGTCTGGTCTGTACACTAAAATTTGATTACTGCCATCTTTAATAGTGGCAGATTAGAGGGTTCTGGGTAGAAACGGTGACCCACACTCCAGAAGAGGTCACCTTGGGGGCGGACTAGCTGCATGGACAAGTTGCCCATAGGCTACTAGCTCTTTAACGCTAACTCCCCATAATCTCGGATTTAAGGGATTCATGACACCAGAAGCTCAGTTCTGAACAACCTGCATCAAAGAGGACAGAAGAAGAGCCCAGCACCAGTGATGACGAGGCTTGCCCAAAGAAAAAGAGGGGTGCCCTGCACCTGTGGAAACACTTGGAACTGCCTGATCGATACTCGTCCTAGACTATCTCTTGTTTGTCACACCTGTGGAAGCCTGACACACCCTCAACCTCCCCTGGACTAGTGGCACTAGACCCATGCCAACTACAGGTAAAGAACACTCCAGATCTGAAGAATCTGGGCCATCCGTGGGATCGCCCAAATCCAGATGATCTAGAGCATTGTGGGAACTATAGTACTGCCTTGCATGAAGTTACAGGCAGCTACTGTGTTCTCCTGTGCCACTGGACATCGAAGTTACTATTGGCACTACTTACCGCTGCCAGGTCATATTCTTCCCAGTCCATCATCTGACCCCTTTACTCAACGCTGCATTTAGAGGGAATTCCATCCATATTCTCCTTTTAAATTTTGTCCCATCCCCCCTCTGACACATAACAAAAATTTCTGACTACTATAATCCCCCTTCCTTTGCACACATTTCTACTCCTTTCTTAGCCATGTCACCTAACATGCAAACATACCCACTACTTACAAAAACAACTTACTACTTCTCCAGTAATGGCTCTTTCATACGTGCTCGAATCAACCATGTCGTCGAAGTGGGTGTCCCACAGTATCATTATAAAAGCAGTAACTACTATAACCGTAGGCTACAATGTAATGAACAGTCAACTGCAATAGCCTATTATATCCTTTTGTAAAAAAAAGAACCAAACTTATGTAGTAACCAATCGGACAACCGCACCATGTAAAACACTCTCAAGAGAGGCTGAGTTCCTAAGATTGTTTTTTTACCGCAGGTCGTGTGACTGGGAAGTCTCCCTGAGCTCTGCTCAGTTTTTTCATCATATTTCTGGTATATTCTCCAGTTTCCTGATTATCATGTTGAATTCCTCTAAGAAAGGAGACTTCAGATTGTGCGAGTCTTGCCGTATGAAGAGACTTCATGCAGAAGATCTCTCTAAAGACTGTATATACTGCTTGTGCCCACATCATACAGTTAAAGGCTGTATTTGTAGAACCTTTTCAACGAACCCCTAAAAGACAGAGGGTAGGTTTCAGATTTGGTTACAGAGACTGAACATTAAATCTGATATTGTCTAGGAGGATAGCACGACCTCACTCCTCTCTGGAAAAAAATAAAGAGGGAAAAGTCACAGGAGTCTACTCAAGGCCATAAAAAAGCTTCCAAGAAGTATTGTCATGACTCTTCTAGCTCTTTACAAAAAGGAAAGCTTTTATCAGACTCCTCAATAGTGAAGATTCAGATCACTGAAAAATCCTCATCATTGCCCGCTGCGTCCTCGACATCACTGTTGATGCAAAAGTCACCATGGGGGTGTTTATCCCCTCCATGGTCGTCAACACTCTCATTGTTGACAAAACCACCATCGACAAAGGTTCCAGTGTCTACGAAGGCTGCACCTTTGACAGCGGCTGCACTGACAATAGCTATACCATCCACAAAGATACCTTCACCGCCGACTAGCTCTTTGTCGACGACGCCTACGCTGTCTTCGACCATTTCCTCCACATCATCTAGAATACGAATGCATAGTCTGTATTAACGGAGACGACCTTATCGTCTGTTCCTAACATGTCATCATCAGCAGCATGATCACTACCACCGTCGGCGAGACCATAGACCGTCCCAACATCCCCTAAGATGAAAAGACCTTCAACATTACCAGTTACTCCTCTTTTGCCACCAATGGCTTTCACGTCGACAAGACGTTTTCTTCAGGATCCCTCACTAATATCACATTTGCCTCCTGGTACTTTGTTAGAGGCATTGGATGATGATGGTCTATTTGACCACTCATAGTCCATCACAGCTTCACATGAAATATCAAGAGGATGATACGTATGAGGACTATTCTCCACAGGAGTTTAATCACCAGTGTGCTACCGCCAAAACCCAATAATAAATGGAACCTATTTGTGAACCCAAGGTTCACCTTCCTGTAGCATTGGTGCGGGATTTACAAACCATGTTGCAGGATTACCATACTCTTTTCCCTTCTCCTACGGGAGCACCATCACCCCATACAACCGGCATCTCTGCCTCTTATGCCTCCGCCCACGCTTAGAATGACACATAGGACTCTCATTGTTGTGCCACTACAACAGGACATGTTCTCTTTTAATGAGGGCACTGAGGAAAGAGAAATCCAGGGCACTAGACTAGCTAAGAATATATAATTTCCACACCTACTTCTCCACCTCCTCAATCAGCAGCAGGCTCACCCCCAAAAGAACTAAGCGGTTTCCACGCTTTAATAGAATGAGCTGCTAGTCTGTTTTGGCTCCCGATGACAGTCCCAACAGTCTGACTCTTCTTTATGATTTTTAAGATCAATCACGAAAGACAGTAAGGACAATCCCTACAATTGATCATATCTGGGAGGAAAGCATCAATGTAATAAAAACACCAGCTACTGTAATTGCAGTGCTTCCTAGGATTGTTTAAAAATACGAGACCCCTGAAGCCAGATTCTGTAATCACTGAAGCTGGGCAGCAAAGGTAGAGGAATTCTTCAGCACCTATCACTGCATCACTGGGTAAGGAGGGTAGGCACTTAGATAATATAGGCAAAAGTTGCACTACCACCTCAGGCACTACTGTGCACACAGCCAGTGGTCTTGCGATATTGGGGAGGTATGACCGCCAGATGCGGTCTGATAATGCACAGTTTCTGGATCTTTTTCAAGAAGATAGCTAGAGGCAAGTAAGATATTAGAGGGAGAAAGCTCAGCTTCCGAGATAATTGCCGCATCTATGAATATAGCTTTCCTTGTCTAATCAGCTTGCTGGTGCTGTCCTCCTTAGATGTCAGAGTTGGCTGAAGGCTACTACATTACGCCCTGAAGTGCAAAGCAAAATTCTGTACATGAGTTTTGATGGCGATGTGCTTTTTGGAAAGCACATAGATGATGCTTTACAAGCCAATAAAGCAGATACCCATAATGCTAGATCCTTGGGAACGCTCCAGTATAAAAAAGCTCCCTTTGTGGAGAACATGGGCGAGGAGCTTATTCCTCTCGTGGAGGGTACCAAAGATATGAGCCTCCATCTTACAAATCATTTCCCCCACCTACCAGCAGCACCAGGCTTATCTTGCAACACCACAAGCTGCATATCCCAGACAACCTAGGTGTAAGCAGCCTGTGCAATCCAGAGACACTGTCGGAAAAAGTGACAATCCTATAGCACCTTACTGCAGTTCCTCTGCCCTACCATTCAAAGGAGCACTCATCTCACTATTACAATCTATGGCGACGGATTACCACAGACAAATGGATCCTGGAAGTAATAAAGTTTGGCCATACCCTGGAGTGTGTCACAGCCTCATCTCCTCATCCTCCGTAAAAGTTACTTCCGTCCCATCTCCAATTGCTCAGGAAGGAGGCACTCATGCTGCAAAAAGGTGCTATAGACCGAGAGTTCCACACTCTCAAAAGGGAATGGACCTCTATACTTGCCTTTTTCTCGTATAGCAAGTCTGGGGAATGGCCTCCCATTCTGGACCTCAGAAGCTCAACAAAAACCTACAGAAAAAGTCCTTCCGTATGGTCACTTTCCAGGAGTTATTGCAGCTGCTCAACCACACAGATTTTATGGCCAGCCTCGTATTTCCATCTTCCAATCCATCTCAAACATCGAACGTTTCTCTGCTTCATTGTGGTATATGTTCACTACCAGTTCAAAGTCCTACCCTCCGGTCTCCGCTCTTCTGGTTTTCACCAAATATCTCACCTCGGTAGCAGCACATCTAAGGCAATAGTGTCTGCAACTCTTCCTGCATCTCGATGACTGGCTGGTGAAAGCCCCATCTCTTCGCCAGGACATCCAACTGAGCTGCATATGGTGTGTCACTTTGCAAGATGCACATCAATTCCCTGAACTTAAGAGCAATTTTCCTGGAACATCAGTCATTTCTTCTGAGGATATGTGCGTCTTCTGTCCTCATAGAAACAGAAAACACCACCTGCATGCATTACCTCAACAAGCAGGGGGTAAGGAGGTCTCAGATTTTATCTCTAGAAACTCAAAAAATCTAGAAATGGGTCCTACTACACTGCATCTCCATCAAGGGGAAACCTCTTCAGGGCGTCAGGAACAATCTAGCGGACATCCTGAGCAGAACCAGCAAAACCTGTCACAAGTGGGAATTCAATCAACCAATTCTTGACTCCATATTCCAGAGGTGGGGCACACCCAACTTCGACCTCTTCGCCTCTCAGAGTCGAAAATGTTGGTTCTTCAACAGCTGGCAACCTCTGCGAGGGTCATGGGGGGGAAAGCTTTTTCGATAGGATTGTCAGGGATCTTTGCTTACACTTTTCCCCCATGCCCTCTCATCTCCAGGCTTCTCATAAAGAGAGAATCGTGCCGGCTGACCCTCATTGCTCTGCGTTGGCCCCACCAACACTGGTTCATGGAGCTCCTACTGCTTTTGGAATCCAAGCCCTATCTCCTTCCGGTGACGACACTCCTATTAACCATGGTCAAGGGGCAAATTCTCTGTCCACATCCTGGCTCTCTCCAATTGCATGCATAGCTCCTGAATTCATGGATTTAGACATCCCTCAGGATTGCGTTGATGTTTTTTCAAGGACAAGAGCTGATTCCACCAGCAAAGCTAATAATTGAGATGGAAGCATTTTTGGTCTTGGTACTTTCAAAACAAAATCCACCCCCTTCTCTCATTTCCAGAGCAAATCTTGCCTTGCCTTCTTTCTCTGGCCAGATCAGGACTGGTGTATGTGTCTGTAAAGGTTCAACTCACTGCCATCTCTCAATACAGATGTTCTTCCAACTCTTCATCCCATTGTTATCGCATCAAGCAATTCATGAAAGGATTATTCAGGACATTTCCTCCCATTTGACCTCCTCTGCCAGATCGGGTCTTAACATAGTCCTTTCGCAGCTTATGAAGCCACCATTTAAGCCTGTTCACAAAGTAGAGCTTACATTTCTTATTTGAAAGGTTACATTACTGTTGGCTCTCAAGTGAAATTGAAACCTTCTCTATACAAGAACCCTGTGTTCGAGGCATGTGGGCTGCTGAATTCATATCTGTGCATAGATCGCCGCCTAGTGTTGGGTCCGGATGATTGCACATTGTTGTCCTGGAAGAGTCTTCGAAGTATCACGAGATAGGTGGCTCCTCCCCTGGACTACAGTGCGCATGGGCATCGACTCCATCCCCTGATTGTTTTTTTCCGTCATTGTGTTCGGCTGTGTTTCGGTTCCCTCTGTCGGAATCGATAATTGTTTAACTTTCTTTACTTGAGACCAAAAGGTCTTTAGGACTCGCGTCGGTATTGTCTATCGTTCGGGTTTGTTTGTTCATCGGCTCCGAACCATTACTACCCTTCCGCGTGCTTTCGGCGCGGACGGGCCTACACGACGCTCCAGACTACTTAATCATGGAACGAAGTCCATTTAAGAGGTGCCCGGTGTGTGCCTCAAAGTACCCCGCACATCGACGTGCACCCAGTGTGCAATAGGTGCTTGTCACCGGACCACGACTAGGCCAAGTGTATGGCCTGCTCCAAGTTCCGGTCGAAGAAGACTCTCAAGCTACGCCGGGCCGCAAGACTGCAGGCCCAGAGTTCGGCACCCCCTCCAGCGAACATCTTCGAGGAGGATGTTGACGACGACACCATCCAGAATATCTCGGACTCTAACCCGGCGTCGGAGGTCGAGGAAACTACGACGCGGAAGACGAGGAGTTCGAGGAAGTCGTCGAGGAGGTAGGGGACGACGACGGGGCCATTGCCACCGTAGAGGATAGCTCGGAGAAGGAGCTTCCTCAGACTGACTCCGGGGCCATCCGCCATTATGAGGCCCAGGTCGAGGGATCGCCTTCGAGCCTTACCCAAGACCTTGATACCCGTCCCACGACTCCGCCTTCCGGCCCGGCCACGGACATTGGTGCGGCACCACTCCCGGTGCAGAAACCGAAAGTGAAACCATCGTGTCGACGCCACCCGTATCGAAACCGAAAGCGCAAGTCGCACTGGTTGGGTCGAAGACTTCGGAGGCCTCGGCGCCGAAGAAATCCAAGATTGCCGTCGAGCTAAAGAGCCACGCCAAAATGGCCGATCTGAAGACTACGGTGTCGAAGCCGAAGGCGAAGACGCCCGACGCGGCTGCGTCGGTGCCGAAGTTGGTCGACGCTCTGAAGAGTCGCATCGACACCAAGAATGTCGATGACCATAAGAAGGCCCCAAAGAAGCGGCAGGACGACCCCAAGTCTCTGGCTGCACCGCTTCCACTTGACAAGGCAAAGGGGGGAGCTGCGTCGGCTCCGAAGACTGCGTCCTTGGTTGCCGACCCGAACCCGGCTTCGGAAGACTCTCTCAAGCCAGTCCGTCCCTCCGCCTCGTTCACCAAGAAGGTCACGGAGTCCCTTCAGCGTATTTGGGAGGGGGCAGCGGCGGTCGAGCCAAAGGACACTGTGCCGCCCAAGCCGCTACAGAAACCGGCGAAGGCGCAGACGCCGATTCTCTTCACGTTGCCGCCGAAGACGGCGCCGAAGGCTTTCACTGCGAAACCTGGGGCCGGAGTGCCCTTGAGGTTGACTTCGACGCCAAAGGCATCGTTGGTGGTTCCAAGCCCGCGCCACCAAGCACTGGCGGAGGAGGAGCGTCGAGAGGTGATCATCGACGCCAACACAGGCAAGCTCTCTCTCCTTAAACGGAAGATCACCCCGGAGCCGGCTTTGGAACATTTACACATCCCACTTAAAAAGAAGTTGGACTCTGCGGGTGCATCTGCCCCTATGGAGCCTGCATCTCCACAAAGTCAGGAACTCTCACCCACTCATTCTAATGTTGAGGAGGGTGATGGAAACGATGAGGATGAGTATGCTTATCCAGTTTACTCAGACCCAGAGGATGTGACTGAGCCATGGTCTGCCGGGGGCGACCCTGGGGACCCTCATTCGGGACAGGAGCCGCAGCTTTTTGCTGCAAAGACTTCCCCAACAGAAGACTCTGCGGCCTTCAACGCTCTAATTGAAAGAGCTGCAGCCAATCATGACGTCGATCTCCATGCAGAGACAGTGGACGTCGATTTTCTTTCTGACACCTTTTCAGTGGCTGAAAAAACTGTTAAGACATTGCCAATGCTCAAAGGAGTGTTAAAACATGCGCCAGAGGTTTTCAAGGAGCCCACCCGGGCAAGAGTCATTAATCCTCGTATTGACAAGAAGTACAAGGCAGCGCCCACTGATCCAACATATATCAAAGGACAGTTGCCACTAGACTCTTTGGTTGTCTCCAACGCACGCAAAAGTGCCAACTCACAGACTACGGGTGATGCTCCTCCCCCAGACAAGGAATCAAAAGTATTTGAGGCTTCGGGGAAACTTATTGCTGCGCAGGCAGCCAATATGTGGTGCATATCCAACACGCAGGCGCTACTTGCACGCTACGACAGGGCACACTACGACACTCTAGAGACCCTTCTACAGCACTTACCAGATCAGTATAAGGAGGCAGCTGAAATGTTGATTCAGGAGGGGAAGCTTATCACCAATGCTTCAATTAAGTGTGCTCTGGATGTGGCTGATACCGCCTCACGAGCAATAAACACTAGCGTTCTACTGCGCCGACATGCATGGCTCAGAATATCAGGCTTTAAACCAGACATTCAAACTACCATCCTAAACCAAACTGTCAATCCAGACCACCTGTTTGGCCCAGAAGTGGATGCCACCCTCGAAAAAATGAAAAAAGGCACTGACACTGCTAAATCTATGGGTGCCCTGCAGTCCCAGCAGTTTCGGGGTGGTTCCTTTCGCCGCTTCAATAACAGAGGCACCTCAAGGGGTCAAGCGTCACAATCCACGCAATTCTATAAGAGTAACACCCAATCCTCATATACCAACAAGGGTCGGGGTGGATACCGTGGCAACAACGTCAAAGGCAGAGGACGTGGAAATAACAGCTCCAGGTCCTCCACCGCCAGCAAACCGTGACGCCTTGTCACTGCCCCCCAACCACGCAACACCTGTCGGGGGGAGACTCCAGCAGTTCCTGCCCGTGTGGAAGTCCATCACCACGGACAGGTGGGTCAGATCTCTTATCCAATACGGTTATTGTCTGGAGCTCACATCCACTCCACCCAACATACCTCCAAAAAGCCGTCCTATGTCCGGCGAGCACTTGCACTTGTTGCAGCAGGAAGTCAACGTCATGCTGCAAAAAGGGGCAATAGAGCTCGTTCCCCTGCAGGAAAGGGGTACAGGGGTTTACTCCCTGTACTTTCTAATTCCAAAGAAGGACGGATCCCTCAGGCCCATCCTAGACCTCAGACCTCAGACCTCTCAACTTGTACATTCTGTCAGAACATTTCCATATGCTCACGCTGCAGCAGGTTCTCCCACTGCTTCGGCAAGGGGACTGCCTGGCGACTCTGGATCTCAAGGATGCATACTTTCACATTCCCCTGCATCCTTCACACAGAAAATACCTAAGGTTCACCATTCAAAACCAGCACTACCAGTTCAAGGTTCTGCCTTTTGGGGTCACCACAGCGCCCAGGGTCTTCACAAAGTGCCTAGCGACGGTGGCGGCGCATCTGAGACGTCAGAACATCCACGTCTACCCCTATCTGGACGACTGGCTCATTCAAGCAAACTCGGACCAGCAGTGCGCCAACCACGTGTCCCACACCATTCACCTTCTGCACGATCTGGGGTTCTCACTGAATTACCCAAAATCCCATCTCCAGCCCGCCCACATACGGCAGTATCTGGGTGTGACCATAAACTCTGGCGGCCACTGCGCAGCCGAATTCAGTGAGAATCGACAGCATTCAGTCGCTGATCCAAAGATTCAGACCTCAGCACTCGCTTCCAGCAAGAGTGTTCATGCAGTTGATAGGCATGATGGCCTCCTGCATCTCCATAGTCCCACACGCGAGACTACATATGCGTCCGCTTCAGGAGTGCTTAGCACGTCAGTGGACTCAGGCTCACGGGCAATTGAAAGACCTAGTGTTGGTGAGCGGTCGGGCATACAACTCTCTGCATTGGTGGAATCCACAAAACCTTTGCAAGGGCCGACCGTTTCAAGAGCCTGTGCCGCAGATCATCCTGACGACGGACGCTTCTCTCCAGGGTTGGGGAGCGCATGTACTCCATTACACAGAGCAGGGACTATGGACACTACAGCAGAAGAAGATGCACATCAATGTGCTAGAACTGATGGCGATCTTCATGGCCTTAAAGGCGTTCAAAGTACATCTGTGCAACAAGGTCGTGTTGATCCGGACGGACAACATGACGGCCATGTACTACATTCGGAAACAGGGAGGAACACACTCTCCGCAGCTGTCTCATCTGGCTCAGAGTATGTGGAAGTGGGCCATTCAGAGGAACATCTTCCTCATGGCAGAACACCTCCCAGGCAAAGACAATCAGATGGCGGACCTGCTCAGCAGGCACAGCCACCAAATGCACGAGTGGGAGATACATCCATCAGTACTCCAGCCGTACTTTCAAAGATGGGGTCATACAGAGATAGACCTGTTCGCCACAAGGGAGAACGCAAAATGCCAAAGCTTCGCCGCCAGGTTCCCACACCCGCAATCGCAGGGCAATGCGATATGGATGAACTGGTCAGGCAAATTTGCGTACGCTTTTCCCCCAGCACCCCTGATACCGCTGGTGGCGCGCAGGCTCAGGCAGCACTCAATGACTCTCATCCTAGTTGCTCCAACGTGGGCTCGCCAACCGTGGTACACCACGTTTTTGGAACTTTCCGTGGTACCGCATCAAAGGCTTCATCTCACACCCAGCCTTCTGACGTAGAGCCATGGCGACATTCAGCACCCGGATCCGCAACAGCTCAACCTGGCGATCTGGCTCCTGAGGTCCTAGAGTTTGGCTACCTTAACCTTCCTCCTAATTGCATGGACATCATTCGGGAGGCAAGAAAGCCCACTACTAGAGCATGTTATGCGGCCAAATGGAAGCGGTTTGTCATTTATTGCGCAAACCACAACATTAATCCACTAGATGCTTCCATTCAGAACATCATCTGTTACCTGTTCCATCTGTACCAGTGTAATTTGGCATATACTTCCATCCGCATTCACCTGTCTGCGATGGCCGCATACCTCCAGAATAGACAGCACCTTTCACTTTTCAAAGTGCCTGCTATCAAAGCTTTTCTGGAAGGACTCAAAAGGGTCATTCCACCACGGACCCCACCAGCTCCAGAATGGAACCTCAATGTGGTTCTTACAAGACTGATGGGTCCTCCCTTTGAGCCACTACATTCTTGCGAACTTCAGTTCTTGACTTGGAAAGTGGCTTTCTTAGTAGCAATTACATCGCTACAGAGGGTTAGTGAGCTGCAGGCCCTCACAATCCAAGAGCCTTTCTTCCAGGTTCATGCTAACAGGGTAGTGCTCCGCACTAACCCTAAATTTCTACCCAAGGTTGTGTCTCAGTTCCACATAAACCAAACAATTGAGTTGCCGGTGTTTTTTCAAAATCCTGAGTCACTGGCGGAGCGGATGCTCCACACCCTTGACGTTAAAAGGGCCCTAATGTATTACATTGATAGGACCAAGGATTTTAGAAAGACTAAGCAGCTTTTCGTTGCCTTTGCGCCACACCACAAAGGTAACGCTATTTCCAAGGCTGGTATTGCTAGGTGGATCGTGAAATGTATTCAGATCTGTTATGCGAAGGCTAAACGCACTCTTACAATTCCACCGAGAGCCCACTCCACCAGAAAGTTGGGGGCCTCTATGGCCTTCCTTGGAAACATTCCCTTAGAGGACATATGTAGAGCAGCCACATGGTCTACCACACATACATTTACTAAACATTACTGTGTAGACGTGCACTCTAAACAGCAGTCAGCTGTAGGGCAGGCTGTTCTCAAGACACTTTTCCAAACTGCTGCAGCTGGCACGGGCGGCCGCTGCTAATGGAGGGACTGCTATGTATTCTATGCACAGATATGAATTCAACAGCCCACATGCCTCGAACTGCAAATGCTACTTACCAGTATGCATCTGTTCTTGGCATGTAGGGCTGCTGACATTCATATCGCCCGCCCTCCTCCCCGGCACCTCTAGCAGCTGCAGTGTTTACATATCATTTCATGGCATGGTCATCATTCACTAAGTTCACTCCATCTCGGCCACAATGGCTAAAAACAATCTGGGGATGGAGTCGATGCCCATGCGCACTGTAGTCCAGGGGAGGAGCCACCTATCTTGTGATACTTCGAAGACTCTTCCAGGACAACAATGTGCAATCATCCGGACCCAACACTAGGCGGCGATCTATGCACAGATATGAATGTCAGCAGCCTTACATGCCAAGAACAGATGCATACTGGTAGTAGCATTTGCACTACTCTTCACTGACTACTATGTTCTCCTCAGAACAAGTACTAAATTTATTCCAAAAGTTCCTTCCCAATTTTACCTTATCAAACCTATAGTTCTCCTCACATTTTTTCCAAATCCATCCTCGCCAGCTGAGAAATGTCTTCATTCTCTGGATATCAAACGATATCTTAAGTTTTGTTTGCAACGGCCTAAAAAAATCTGGAAGACTGATCAGTTGCTGGTTTCCCATGGGCCTCAAAAGCTGGGTACTTCAGACACAAAGACGACTGTTGCCACTATTGTACTGAGGATGCATAGAATTTGAGACTCATGATAATGCTATATTTTGATGCGGACGTATGTTTAATAAAAATACATTTAAAAAAAACTGTTGCACGATTGATTGCCACAACTATCCTACTCTGCCACTTTAAAGCGGGTATGCTGCTCAGGCTCAAGGCTAAAGCACATTCCACAAGTGCAATATCCTCTACTACTGCGCTATTTGCTGGTATCCCGTTAAATATGCTGTTCAGCAACATTGAAGAACACACATTTTCACATGGCATTCTTGTTTGGATTTGCCAACCTATAGTGACGCAGCTGTAGGACAAGCGAACTTGCGTCATCTGTTCCAATAAGGAGGTCAGCCTCGAATCTGGAGAACCGGGTTCGAGTCCCGGCAATGACGCTGAACATCCTGTGATTCTGGGCAAATCACCTAATCTCCCCGTGCCTAGCAAAAAAAGGTGTCCTCATGTAACGCAACTGGTGCTATGTATAGCTCTCTGACACCCGATACCGGGTCGAGTTTGCGCTATGTAAAACTCAGTAAAAAAAAAAATGTAAAGGGTAAGCCTTTACTCTTAGCGGTAGTTCTTTTTTACTTTATATGTCGTTTCCATCATGTGGTTATGATACTTCTTGGTTTTACATGCTGACAATTGTTATATGCTAAGAATGCAAATATGTATTGTATTATTTCCCACCATCCTCTAAGAGTACTTCTATTTTCTGCAATGTTAATCTGTACAATTGCTTGTTATTCTGATTCAAGCATGTGAACCCGTGAAAGATCCAATATTGGATAAGAAACTGAGTTACTTACCTGTAACTACGGATCTCCAGTATTGGTATCTGTTATGGATTCAATTGCAACTCACCCACCTCCCCTGAGGCTTCCCTTATGTCTTCATGCATATGTTTATCTCACTTGTGCTTGAAAATCTGAGGAACTCAGCCTCTCTTGGGAGTGTTTTACAGGGTGCTGTTATCTGATTGGTTATTACTTAAGTTTGGTCCTTTTTTTACAAAAAGATATAGATAGGCTATTGCAATGACTGCTCATTGCATTATAGCCTATGGTTATAGTATTTATTGCTTTTATAATGACACCGTGGGACTTCCACTTCAACAGGGATGATTCAATCATGGTAATCTATGAAAGATCCGAATACTGTAGTTACAGGTAAGTAACTAAGTTTCTTTCCCTTTTAAATCCATTCCCATCATCCTATCCCTATTCTAAACTCTACTAAACACATAAGAAATCCAGCATAAATCTAACAAATAATGCACAAAAAAAGAACAAAAATTATTACTAAACTCTACTCTTGGGTTCCAGAGTGTCTTGCTACTTGCCGCAAAGCACTTATATGCCAGGAGTAGCAAATGCTAAATAATACTGTTTACAATTGCATGTGATGCAACAGTGGGATTTTATCTGGTCCTGACTTTGGTCACGTGCATCTCTTTCAAGCCAATGCACAGTTGCTCATTGCGTTTTGTGATTTGAACCCCTTTTCCTCATTGCAGTCAGTCTCATTGTGTAAGTGAGCTCCAGGCTCTCTCGGTGCAGCAGCCCAACATCACCTTTTCCCCCAGACAAATTAGCCTTGAGGACCAGGTCGGCCTTTTTACAAAATGTTTTGACACCATTTTACATTGACAATGTGTCATCTTTCCACTGTTTATGCTCCGTCTCACCTCCTGCAGGAAGAGTATAGGCTCCATCAGCTGGTCCCCACATGAGCCTTGAGCTTCTCCATTGATCATTCCAAAGACCATTGAGTCGACTATCAGGTTTTTTTGGAGTTCTTGGGGGCAAATAAATGTAAAATGATGCAGAAATTGACTTTGTCAGGAGGAATAGTCCTCTGCATTATGATCTTTTATGGATTGGTCAAAAAGCAGCCTCCGGAAGGACCTTCAGGCTCATTCCACCAGGGACAAGGCTGTTAATTCTGCATTGGCATACAGGTGAGAAATCTGTGACTTGAAGCCAAATAAAAAATTTACTTCAGTAATGCACTCCCTAACTGTTTTCCATCAGGTTTATTTGTGTTTAGCAATGTTAAAAGTTTAGAAATCGTTTAACACAGACTGAGATGTATGAGGAAAACAACTTTTGCCACTATGCAGGAGAAGTATTGCGTTCACCTGAGGATTCTAGTATGCCATCTTTCCAACAGATCCATCTGTTTATCTTTCACAGTGAAGAACTCGCAAAGGATGTAGAATTTGAAGTTGTTGGGGAAGCTCCTGAAAAAGCTGCACCAAAACAATTAGAAGAACCCGTAAAAAATGTCACAAATGGCAGTGATGATGCTCAGCCATCCACATCTACAGGTAAGCACTCCATTATATTTTAAATGCAAATGTTTCTATTTGTCCCTGATTTGTCTTGCACATGAGGGGCTGTTCTTTTTTTAACTAACCAAGCCATTCAATTGGAAATGGCTGACTCTGAGGTTCTTCTTCAGATTTTAAGTCGCTAAACATGAAAAATTCAAATCAATGGTTATATGTATATGTATATGTTATATATATCTATCATAACCACTTGCTCAGTTAGAGAAAGAATGTCCAGACGCTCGTGGATATTTCAAAATTAAGTCCATTTAATGCCATTAAATTGACTTAATTTTGAAATATCCATATATATTGCCAATCCACTCTGCTTCCCTAACTGTCGCTGTCCTGTAGTGTTGCTGTACCCCAATATTGCTGTGCGTATTATCTAGCTTTTGTTGCTCACGAGGGGGTTTCTATATCTAGATCTCCTTCCTAAAAATCAGACATCAAAACCACTCAGTCTGTGAATCTCACAGCCCATTAGACACACCGGGGGCTACTGTTTAATGGGCGCAATAACCTTGTTTTCTCTGCTCTTAATCATACATGGAGAATTCCTTCTCAGGACCTTATCTTTCAGGATGTGACACCTATAAATGGAAGACTTCCTTCAGTCTTTGGTAGAGGCCCTTGTTTGAAGGTGGTTGCAGTCATTTGTTAGGTTAAAGGCATTACAATGGTTGAAAGAGAAGGAGCACTTGCGAAATACACAATACAGTCACATGACAACTGGCTGATTTTGTTTCGTACCAGTGGTGGTGGGTGAAGATTTTAATACCAAGCTGCTCTCCTAGCAACAAAAAAACTCCTAAGCCATGAGAAAAGGTATTGAAAGCATTTCTGTTTTTGTAGACCAATCACGATTTTAGCGGTCCGAGAAAACTGTGAAAGGTCTACCATATATGTAAACAAGCACTATAAAACCTATAAGACTAATCTTTTTTAAGAATGGGATATGTGCTGTTCTGTAACCTCACATTCATCCTTCTACGTATTTCAAGATGCGGAACTTGGAGGAATTGAAGAATGGATTAGTACCTAGATCCTTAAAACATTTAGCCAACTTAGACTTGGTACTGACAATTAAAGCCAGCAGACAACTGGGGCCTTAATGAAGCTGAAACAATATTTGGTATTTTGTGGGACAATAAAACGTTTTTTGGGTCCAAAGCGTTTCTCATTTTGGCCTTGAATCAGTCGAGACCTATTCAGGTCAGTGTGCCCATCTCTAAACTGGTCAGACAGAGTAGTAGTTACTGATGTTTGGATGAGAAGAAATTTTCTATACATCTACGTATGTAAGAATTATGCTTATGGTAACTAGTATGGGACGTTTCTCACCTGGCAGCAGAAGACTTGTGTTCTATACAATGATGCATGCCCTTTAAGACTGCAAGCTTTTGTGAAATAGATGACAAATAGGAGGAAACCACTGGAATTGAAATCTCATTGTGCTGTATCATTGAGCTCTTCATACTTGTGAGACCTACACTTTGTTTGCTGGGTCTAAGAACAAGAGGAGATCCTGACAACACAATGTACACTTAAAGTATCAAAGCCTGCCTCGAAGATGGTTTATGTGAGTAATTCTCTAAAACATTTACCTCCGAGCTAATGTCAATTTAAAAAGAATTATTTGGTACAATTTTGATGGGGATGTGAATGTCCCCTCCATTAAAGAACAACGTTTCTAAGACAGTTGGAAATTACTAATTTTGCCCTTTAGGATGCTCATCTGAACCTTTAATCTATATATGAAACTATTATCCTTGTGTTCAAGTAGCGTATTAAAATGCTGGTCAAGTAACTGATTTGTGAGAATTGGCTACTGGCTAAAACCCATTACCTAACTGAACCCGCTAGCTGTTGGTCAGAAAATGAAATACTCAACATTAGGTTGTTAGACTTTTGGAAGCCATTTGATTGATCAAAGTGGAGATTTTTGCATTCCACTCTGGACAAATTGAGTATTGTACTACAATTTACCATGTACATTATAGCAATATACAAAGTTTCCATAGCATCTGTGATAATCAGTGGAGACATTGCTAGGGAAGCCTGCAATGTTAGGCAAACAGGTGTGCCCTTAATTTGTAATCTTTATAGAACAGATTACTGTGGTAATCTGATAAAATTAGGGGGGGGGGGCAGCTCCATTATGTCAAGATAGAGGTTCCAAAAAAAGACTGAATACATCCTTAACATTTAGGGACTGTGTAGTCTTACTCGGTGCCCATTATGATTTCCCTAAACCCAATTTCCTTTGATATCAGGAATTTATAACAAAAATGAAAACTTACAGTGAAAGGGGTAGACTCGTCAATTAACCTCTTAATCACATTCAGTAGGATGTCTCCCAAGTGGGGAGGATGTGCCTCAATAATTCATTTTTATCACTAATCTGGCTTCATTTAATACAGGGGCCCCATTAGTTTAATGATGGCGTAGATTGTGTTGATAGGATTGGGCCATATTTTCATAATGATCCAAAAAATTGTTTCTCAGTTTCATTACCATATGTACCAACCGGTTTTATGGTCCTGGTCATGGTTTTGGAACTCTTACATGCATCAAACACAGCCTTGTTTACATTGAAAGAAATTTGTTTTTGATGACCGTCCATGTTATCTAGTCCATCTTCAGGGCAAATGTTCAAAAGCAGGTATTTCTATGTGAATTGAACATTTATGCCTGTGGTATGTTGAGTGGGAGAAATTTTGAAACTTGCTAAGAAATTAGTTATTACATGAAGCAAGTGGATTAAACTCCTATCTTCTTGTGACCTCGCAGAAGGTTCAGCTCAGGTAAAACTTTGTATGTGACCAGGTTCTTCCTCTGTCATCCAGAAGATACAAAGGGGAGTGGTTCATCTTCCCATTAATGTGAAAAGCTGGTTTGTAACCTCCGCAGACACTTGTGCAAAACAGAGTGGTTTCAGGCGAATGACTTTCTATTTGTACGAAGCATACATGTACTCCGTCCATGTTATAGGTGCAAGATCCACAAATTGTTTGAAGAGTACTTTGCCACATCCTCAAACTATGATTACAAGAAACAAAATAATTCCCTTGTCCAAGATCATAGACCTCTTCTACCCAGTTAGTGGGGAAACACCCAATTGTTGCTCATCCTGTGGGGTGGAGGAGGATGTTACCCAGGACCCTTTGATCCTGTTCGTCATTAGGAAGGGATTAATGCTCTTTCAATGTGTGTTTTTTAAATTATTTTTAAATGTTTTTCTTTTAACCGGAACCTAGTGTCTAAAGGGCTGTTTGAACTACAGAAGCTGTTGGCCTGAGATCCAGGTGAACTTTAAATAGGTTTTTGATCCCTGCTCTTTGCTTCATGGCATTCTGCAGGATATGAGCTTAACACCCTCTGAAGATACTAATGGCTCTAAAGGAACAGTGTTTTTCCACTAGATGTTGGAAGCGAGGCTTGGTTTGGTGCAAACTAGTAGTATAGCCCCCTGTGTCTGGTTTGACTTTTTAATCAGACTTAAGAAGCAAGCTGCCCAACACCCCACAGCTGTAAATTTGAGGTAGGACTAAGATCCTTAATCTCTGCAGGTATCAGTTTAGGAAGTGGATGTTGAGCTTGCGGTTGAAATTCAGGCAGACATGTTTGTATCACAGTATACTCTCTTGGCTACATCTGTGTAAGCCACTTTATCCAGTATTGGGGTATCTTTCATAGATTCACATGCCTGAATCATTCTTCGTCGGCGGGAGTCCCTCGGTAAAAAATACAAAAGCAGTGCCTTAGTATAACAGTAGTAGGCTAAAAGAAAAGCCAAAACGTCTAAAACTTAGTAGCCTATCTACCTCATTATATGAAAAGAACTAAAACATAGTTCCAACCAATCAGCTACCAGCACCCTCTAGAACCTTCCCAGAAGAGGCAGTTCTCCTCAGATTTTCACCGCACATCGTGTGGAAGGGATTCTTCCTGAGTGCCTGCTCAGTTTCTTCACCTTTTTTCTTCAAAATGTCTGACAAGAAGGCTCTTTTTAGAGCTTGCATGACCTGTGAGAAGAGGGTCCATATGGATGAACAGCACAAGGACTGCATCTAATGTCTACATCCTAAACATGTTGTTAAGGATTATAGAATCTGCCGGACCTTCCCTGCTAAAACTATTAGAGACAGGGAAGCAAGGCTGCTTTTGTGGTTGAAATCTTCCTCGGCTGAGGAGGATGACAAGGCCTCAACATCTAGCAAGAGGGCTAGAGAGCATGACAGCTCTTCCAGTGAGGGAAGAAAGCATCACAAGGCTTCTCATGAAGTTTGTGACCAGTCACAGAGGTCTTCCAAACTATCCTCTGGGTCAACGCTGTGTCCGCCCTCTGAGATTTCTAAAAGGCCTTCAGCCCTCAGAACTGTGAGTAAAGTCCAGGTTAAGACTCTTACTCTGGTTTCCTCTCATACGGTCTCTGTGACTTCTGCTGCTCCTCTATCAACGGCTACAGTCTCTAATACGGCCATGTCTTTGCCTATTGTGTCTTCTAAGATCTCCACTACAAAGGAATCTATTGTGGCGAAAGATTCGTAGACGAAGAATTCGTTGTCTAAGCCTCAGTCGACGTCGAGCTCGTCGACGACAGTTCCATCGACGACTAAGTTAAAGTCAACCTCATCAACTTAGAGTACGTCTACGACGCCGTCGTCGAAGACCGCGTTGACGACGGCTCCTTCGACTATGACACCATCAACGAAGAGCCCGTCGACGATGACGACACCACCGACGAAGACCCCGTCGACGACGAAGATCATTCCGTCGACGATGAACAGCCAGTCGATGAAGAGTTTGTCAACGGCTGTTAGACCTGACATCATTGGCTTGAGTCTCTCCTCCATTTTTTCTGTTTTGCCTCCACTGTTTTTCGATGTTTTGCTGGTATATGCTTTGGGCGCGGTGTCACTGCTGATCAGTGCCACAGCGCAAGTGCTCCCTATGTTAAATTGATGTATCTATTGTATCAATGTTTGGCTTATTTGGTTTACTGTCAGTCCCTAGTCTAGTGCACCAGGAGTGCCGGGGCTTGTAAATACAAATGCCGCTCGTGGGCTTGCAGCACGTGTTGTGCCACCCACAGGAGCGGCCTCGTAAAAGAATGTCTACGGATCGGTCATTGCGAGACCCACGTGCAGCCTAGTGCTGTCACGCAGGCTGCGCAAGTATACCTACTTGCCAGCCCTCAAACCTTCCCTTGACTTCATGTTAGTCACCCCTATGGTAGGCCCACGGGCAGGGTGCATTGGGAGTATAAGGTAGGACACGCCTGACCAGGTTGGCATGTCCTAATAGTGAATTACCGCCATCTTCGTTCTTCACTATTGCAAGGTAACCTGCTCTCCATTGATTAGAATGGGCCGCCGGGATTATTAACGCTATGATCCTAGCTGGCTCGGGGAGCATGGTGCAATGTCGAGTTTGGTATCCCTGAACTCGGGGTTTAATTACGCATCCGGTGGTGTGGATGGTTTTTGGACTCTGGGTTCGAAAATAGCACTTTTAGAAAGTGTCTATTTTCTTGTCTAACCATATCTGGTTTCTGCTGGTCTTGCGTGTGTGTGACAGGAGCTGGGTGGCTCCACAGGTCTGGATGAATCCGTGTGGGATGAGTGGGACATTTGCGTTGAGAGTAGTGGGAGAGTAGTTGTTGATAGCCTGCCCTGCCTGATACAATGCTGGCTCCACCTCCTGCCAAGCGGCTGATGGCTCTGTGCCTGCCATGGACGATCCTAGCCCCACCTCCTGCCAGGAGGCCGATAGCTCTGCTCCTGCCAGTGTCAATGCTGGCTCCACCTCCTGCTGGGCGTCTGAGGACCCAGCCCTGCTAAATGAATAGGCCAGGTGCTTCTGCCTGGCTCCACCCACAACAGACCCAGGATGTTGGGAAATCCCCCGGCATGGACAAAGGGATCAAAGCCGAAAAGGGGTATAAGAGAAGGACCCCTGAACCAAGAATTTAGATCACTTCTGACAAGGAACCCTGTAACCAAGGACAAGAGGCCTGCTGATCTGAGGACTTTCCTACCCCTTCTGCCAGTGTGCTGTTTGCTGGGGGGAATCCTGCAGTGCTTCTTTATTTTTGCCAAGGAACCAGGAGAGAGGAACTGTGTGTGTACTCTCACGCTTGCTAAGAAAATCTCCAAGGACTGGAAGAGTGCCAGTCTCCTGCTGAAGTCACAGGGCTAAAGGGCTTCATCTGCTAAAGTGCTATTTGCTGGAATCGTGAATCCAGCACCTCCGAAAGAACCAGCAATCTCGACGCCGACGGACGTCACCGAATCCAGCTCGACGCAGTGGGTAACGGCCCCAGTGTCCCGCTTCCTCGACGACCGGCCGCCGGGCCCGACCGACGCCAGCAGCAACGCCAGTGAGTGGGAGTACGGCTCTAGCTCCAGAGGACCTCGTGTCTGCACCGCTGCTGATCGGATCAACTGTGTGCCCTCTCGACGCCGTGAGCGCTGCTCACTCTGTGCAACCGCATCATCGACGACGCCTGCTGAGGCCTGATCGACACCGAAGACGCGACGCCGGATTGCTCGACGCCGCTGATCATCGTGTGCTTCATTTTCCTAAAGGTACTGTGTTGTTGGGGGTCCGTGTGACTCCGGGCTCGACGGAGCGCTCCTCGCGGTCGACGCCGAACCTTTGGATTAACTTTGCCTCGACGTCGTGTAGCCCCCGTGTGGGTTACCCTGTTGCTAAGAACTGTATTGCCAAGAAGGAGATTGCTTGATACTAAAGACTTTTGTGCTAAAGAAGAACTACCTTTGAACTATCCTTTTTCCCTTCCCCGAGTATTTATTACGATTGTGTACATTTTTGTCGTTATTTGGTCTTGTGCTAAACCTTATATAAAAATACTTATTTTTATAATACTACTGTGTCGTGTCCATTTGTAGTGTATTCACTTTATTACTGTATGTGGTCATAATTGCTTAACACACAGCCTCTGAGATAAGCCTGTCTGCTCTGCCAAGCTACCAAGGGGGTGAGCAGGGGTTATCGAAGGGTGTGATCCCCTTGCCCTGACTAGAAAAGGTGTGTCCCTATTTGTCAGAAGTGTATACCTCTGCCAACTAGAGACAGCCGGTTCTAACATTGGTGGCAGCGGTGAGGATTTGGACCTTGCATTTATGACCCATGTACAGTGATTAGTGTGCGCTACATAGTGAAAGCAGACCATAGCGCAGTCACAATCTAATTGGGAAGGATCCTATTTTTGGTTCTCCGCTTTTCTGAAACTTGATTTTTTGAACAATGCCAGTTTTAACCATGAGTGACAACGGAGTCACTGCCCCTGTTGTCGTTGTTGTGGAGGAGTTTGAGAGGAATAAGCTAAAGAAATACAAAAAAGATGAGCTGAAGCACTTTTGCGAGCAGTTTAAAGTTCCTACCACAGGCCTCTCAATAAAAGATGATTTTCGCAAAGCATTGCACGCCTGGTGGGAGTCCAGAGATCCCTCTGATGTGGTGGTGGTACCCACAGAGGAAGGGGATGAGGAGGTGCCAGTGAATGGGCCTGTGTCCTCTCCCGGTAGCAGTGTTTCCTCCAAAGGTCTTTCCCCTGAAGAAAGAGAAGAAAGGGCGAAAGAGCGAGCTTACAACATGGAAATGGCGAGGCTAAAGATAAACAGGCAGTTGGAGTTAGAAAATGCAAGAGGTAGAAGAGAAGCTGATTTGGAGATCAAAAAGTTAGAGTTTGAAAGAGAGAAGTTAGCTTTGGAGCGTGAAACCAGGTTGAGGGAGCTGGATATCCAAGCTAAAAATTTAGATTTGAATCCCTCTCGTGGCAGCATTCCATCTGGGCCTGCAGAAAGTAAGTTTTACTTCCCCAAAGATGTGATAAAGGATTATCATAGAAACGAAGATATCGGTCAGTGGTTTAAAGCGTATGAGTTAGCATTGTTGGCCCACCAGGTCCCTGAGAAGAATTGGGGAGCGGGGTTGTGGGGTCGTTTTGTGAATGAGGGGAGAGATACCCTGTTAGACATGCTTGTTGTGCGGATAGGATGTCGTATGCTCATATGAAAGATGCTTTAATGTTGCGGTATGGCCTAACCCCCGAGAGGTACAGACAAGCTTTTAGAGAATGTAAGAAGTTGCCTGGTACGACGTGGGTTGAATGTGTCTTATTTTTGCAGAGCCATGGATGGTTGGGTAAAGGGCAGCAAAGTGAAAAGTTATGAAGCTCTTTATGATTTGTTTGCTTGGGAGCAATTGTCTAATAACTGTTTTCCAGAGCTGCGCCAGCATCTTATTGATAGCAAGATATCTAACCAGAGAAAACTTGCTGAGGAGGCGGACCGCTGGGTCAGTACCAGGGTCCACAAGGGTCCTGTGGGAGACTCAGCCAAAGGTGGGCAGGGTCCCCAGCAGAAGAGTGGGGGGGACAAGGGTAAACAGAAGGAGTCTCAGAAAGGGCCCCAAAGTAATCCCCAAGGGAACCAAGGGAAAGGTTCCCAGCCTCCCCTTGAGAAGAAGCCAGGGGCCCCGACGGGTAAACCTGTTCATAGGGGCCCCCTAACCTGCTACACTTGTGGGCAGGTGGGACACCGGTATTACGATCCCCAGTGTCCCATGAAGAAATCGAATGCACCGCCGAGTGCACCCCCCGTCAGTTGGCGAATGTAGCCCTGTGATGGGAGGAGATGGTTGTCCATGGTTGGAGGGGTCCCGCAGAAATGTCCCTGGTCTCGCTAGGAGACATGCAAATGGTCCCTCCACCCCCTCTGCCTAGTAACACTAGTAAATATAGGCAGTGGGTGACCATTAATGGCCATAGAGTGGAAGCTCTCAGAGACATCGGAGCGAGTGTGACAGCTGTCAAGTGTCACTTGGTGTCCAGAGAGCAGGTGGTTCCCCACGCATTCTACCCCGTGATAGCTGCCGACAACTCCCAGAAAGAGTGTGAGGTGGCTCAGGTTTCCTTTGAATGGGGGGGGGGAGTTTCAGGTACTCTTCAGGTTGCTGTGAGGCCCGCCATGCCTGTCGATTGTCTCCTGGGCAATGATTTAGAAGACTCCCCTTGGGCTAAGGTGGAGAGAGAGGCGCACTTGAAAATGTTGGGTGTGCCAGAGTGGGTGTGTGCAACCACTCGTTCGATGACAGTGAATAAGGGTGTTGATGGGGTCCCGGAGCCTGAAAGTACGGCCCAGGACCCAGCTGTGAAGAGAAGAGGCAGGCGGCGCGGCAAACCGGCCCCCGTAGTTCCCGTGGTCCAGGAGGAGGTAGACCCTGAGGGGGATGCCCTGGAGCCCACGGGGGAACAAATTGCCGAACTGGGAGACCTGCCCGAGCTGACCCACTGGCAGCAGGATGGTGGTCCCTCCAGGGAGGAATTCTGTGCGGAACAGAAAGTGTGCCCTTCTCTTGTGGGCATGAGGCAGCAGGCCTCAGCCCAATCCTCAGGTGATCAGTCAGGGTCACATTTTGTGTACTGGGAGAACGACCTCCTGTATAGCGAGCCTAAGGCTGCTGAGCCTGGGTCAGCCCGTGTGCTGGTGGTACCCCAGCGCTTCAGAGCCTTCCTACTGGGGTTGGCTCATGACGTTCCGTTAGCTGGACATCTGGGGCAGGACAAGACCTATGACAGGCTTGTCACCCATTTTTATTGGCCTCCGATGCGAAGGGATGTAGACATCCATTGCAAGACTTGTCGCACTTGCCAGGCAAGTGGGAAAAGCGGAAGGAAGCAGAAGGCTCCCCTCCAACCTTTTCCAGTGGTCAGTACCCCCTTTGACCGGGTGGGCATTGGCATTGTTGGGCCCCTGGACCCCAAGACAGCCCTGGGCAACAGGTTCATCCTGGTCTTGGTGGACCATGCCACACGGTACCCGGACGCCATCCCTCTCAGAACAGTGACGGCCCCCGTGGTGGGACGGGCACTGATGGGTGTTTTCTCCCGGATGGGGTTCCCCAGAGAGGTGGTGTCAGACCGAGGCACCAACTTCATTTCGAACTATATGAAGTCTCTGTGGAAGGAGTGTGGGGTAACCTACAAGTTCACCACTCCTTACCACCCTCAAGGAAATGGGCTGGTTGAGAGATTCAACCGGACCCTTAAAGGCATGATTATGGGTCTTGAAGAACCAATGAGGCGGAAATGGGACGTCCTCTTGCCATGCCTGTTGTTTGCTTACCGAGAGGTGCCGCAAAAGTCTCTAGGGTTCAGCCCCTTTGAGCTTTTGTACGGTCACCCGGTAAGAGGGCCTTTGAGTCTGGTCAAGGAAGGCTGGGAGCAATCTCCCAGGAAACCTCCCCAGGATGTATACAGCTACATGCTGGCCTTTCGGAACCAGACTCGGCGCTTCAGAGAACTTGCTCAGGCAAATCTGGAGGCCAGCCAGGAGGAGATGAAGCGATGGTACGACCGGAACGCCACTCTGGTAGAGCTTCAGCCTGGTCAGGAAGTGTGGGTCATGTCCCCTGTGGAACCTTGTGCGCTCAAGGACAGGTGGACTGGACCGTTTAAGGTTGTGGAGAAAAAGAGCGATGTCACCTACTTGGTGGACTTGAAATCTCCCAGGAACCCCTTGCGGGTCCTGCATGTCAACCGTTTGAAGCCCCACTTAGAAAGGTCCGAAGTGGGCATGCTCCTCGCTACAGATGCTGGAATGGAGGAGGAGAGTGAGCCTCTTCCTGACCTCCTGTGTGCTAAAGAGCAAGACGGGTCAGTGGATGGTGTGGTCCTCTCTGACACACTGACCCTTGCACAGAAACAGGATTGTCGCCACCTGTTGGGACAATTCCCGGATCTGTTTTCCTTGGTTCCGGGTGTCACTCATTGGTGTGTCCATGACGTTGACACCGGAGACAGCCCTCCTGTGAAGCACAAGGCTTACAGGGTGACTGATAAGGTTCGAGCATACATTAAGGAGGAGGTCTCCAAGATGTTTGCGTTAGGGGTGGTTGAGTCCTCTAGCAGTCCTTGGGCCAGCCCAGTGGTCTTGGTCCCGAAGGCTACAGCGCCTGGTGCTTCACCAGAACTCCGGTTCTGCGTGGATTACCGAGGACTCAATTAGGTCACGAAGACTGACTCGCACCCCATCCCCAGAGCTGATGAGCTCATCGATCGGTTGGGGGCTGCCCGGTACCTTAGTACGTTTGATTTAACGTCTGGGTACTGGCAGATCGCCTTGACCGATGGGGCAAAGGAGAGGTCCACATTCTCCACACCAGATGGGCTATACCAGTTCCGGGTGATGCCCTTTGGGAGGAAGAATGCCCCTGCCACCTTCCAGAGGTTGGTCAACCAGGTCTTGGCTGGACTGGAGGATTTCAGTGCCGCCTACCTGGACGACATCGCAGTGTTCAGCGCCAGCTGGGAGGAACACTTGGCCCACCTCCAGGAAGTGTTGTTGGCCCTGCGCGGAGCAGGCCTCACAATCAAAGCCAGTAAGTGCCAGATTGGGCAGGGTTCGGTGGTGTACTTGGGGCACCAAGTAGGGAGCGGCAAGGTTGCCCCCCTGCAACCCAAGATTGATACCATCCTGGCTTGGGCGCCGCCCAAAACCCAAACTCAGGTGAGATCCTTCTTAGGACTCATGGGTTATTACAGGAGGTTTGTCAAGGATTACGGCAACATTGTGCACCCCTTGACTTCGCTGACTTCCAGGAAGCAGCCACGAAACGTGATCTGGACTGATGCCTGTCAAACGGCCTTTGACACCCTGAAAACTGCAATGTGCACAGCACCCATACTCCAGGCACCCGACTTTTCGAAAGAATTTATTGTCCAGACGGACGCTTCAGAGCATGGCGTGGGGGCTGTTCTAGCTCAGGTGAATGAAGAGGGCCGAGACTTGCCTGTAGCCTTCATCAGTCGGAGGTTACTTCCCAGGGAAACGAGGTGGAGTGCGATAGAGAGAGAAGCATTCGCTGTGGTCTGGGCGCTGAAGAAGCTAAGACCCTACCTGTTTGGGACTCACTTCCGGGTTCAGACAGACCACAGGCCCCTCAGATGGTTGATGCAGATGAGGGGTGAGAATCCGAAACTGTTGAGGTGGTCCATTTCCCTACAGGGGATGGACTTTACGGTGGAACACCGCCCTGGTACCCATCACGCCAATGCTGATGGTCTGTCCAGATTTTTCCGCCTTAGTGATGAGGACTCCCTAGGTCAAGGGTAGTTCTCCCCACATTTCAGCTGGAGGGGACACGTGTTAGACCTGACATCATTGGCTTGAGTCTGTCCTCCATTTTTGTTCTGTTTTGCCTCCACTGTTTTTCGATGTTTTGCTGGTATATGCTTTGGGTGCGGTGTCACTGCTGATCAGTGCCACAGCGCAAGTGCTCCCTATGTTAAATTGATGTATCTATTGTATCCATGTTTGGCTTATTTGGTTTACTGTCAGTCCCTAGTCTAGTGCACCAGGAGTGCCGGGGCTTGTAAATACAAATGCCGCTCGTGGGCTTGCAGCACGTGTTGTCGGGGAGCATGGTGCAATGTCGAGTTTGGTATCCCTGAACTCGGGGTTTAATTACGCATCCGGTGGTGTGGATGGTTTTTGGACTCTGGGTTCGAAAATAGCACTTTTAGAAAGTGTCTATTTTCTTGTCTAACCATATCTGGTTTCTGCTGGTCTTGCGTGTGTGTGACAGGAGCTGGGTGGCTCCACAGGTCTGGATGAGTCAGTGTGGGATGAGTGGGACATTTGCGTTGAGAGTAGGGGGAGAGTAGTTGTTGATAGCCTGCCCTGCCTGATACAATGCTGGCTCCACCTCCTGATGGCTCTGTGCCTGCCATGGACGATCCTAGCCCCACCTCCTGCCAGGAGGCCGATAGCTCTGCTCCTGCCAGTGTCAATGCTGGCTTCACCTCCTGCTGGGCGTCTGAGGACCCAGCCCTGCTCAGTGAATAGGCCAGGTGCTTCTGCCTGGCTCCACCCACAACAGACCCAGGATGTTGGGAAATCCCCCGGCATGGACAAAGGGATCAAAGCCGAAAAGGGGTATAAGAGAAGGACCCCTGAACCAAGAATTTAGATCACTTCTGACAAGGAACCCTGTAACCAAGGACAAGAGGCCTGCTGATCTGAGGACTTGCCTACCCCTTCTGCCAGTGTGCTGTTTGCTGGGGGGAATCCTGCAGTGCTTCTTAATTTTTGCCAAGGAACCAGGAGAGGAACTGTGTGTGTACTCTCACGCTTGCTAAGAAAATCTCCAAGGACTGGAAGAGTGCCAGTCTCCTGCTGAAGTCACAGGGCTAAAGGACTTCATCTGCTAAAGTGCTATTTGCTGGAATCGTGAATCCAGCACCTCTGACAGAACCAGCAATCTCGACGCCGACGGACGTCGCCGAATCCAGCTCGACGCAGTGGGTAACGGCCCCAGTGTCCCGCTTCCTCGACGACCGGCCGCCGGGCCCGACCGACGCCAGCAGCAACGCCAGTGAGTGGGAGTACGGCTCTAGTTCCAGAGGACCTTGTGTCTGCACCGCTGCTGATCGCATCAACTGTGTGCCCTCTCGACGCCGTGAGCGCTGCTCACTCTGTGCAACCGCATCATCGACGACGCCTGCTGAGGCCTGATCGACACCGAAGACGCGACGCCGGATTGCTCGACGCCGCTGATCATCGTGTGCTTCATTTTCCTAAAGGTACTGTGTTGTTGGGGGTCTGTGTGACTCCGGGCTCGACGGAGCGCTCCTCGCGGTCGACGCCGAACCTTTGGATTAACTTTGCCTCGACGTCGTGTAGCCCCCGTGTGGGTTACCCTGTTGCTAAGAACTGTATTGCCAAGAAGGAGATTGCTTTATACTAAAGACTTTTGTGCTAAAGAAGAACTACCTTTGAACTATCCTTTTTCCCTTCCCCGAGTATTTATTACCATTGTGTACATTTTTGTTGTTATTTGGTCTTGTGCTAAACCTTATATAAAAATACTTATTTTTATAATACTACTGTGTCGTGTCCATTTGTAGTGTATTCACTTTATTACTGTATGTGGTCATAATTGCTTAACACACAGCCTCTGAGATAAGCCTGTCTGCTCTGCCAAGCTACCAAGGGGGTGAGCAGGGGTTATCGAAGGGTGTGATCCCCTTGCCCTGACTAGAAAAGGTGTGTCCCTATTTGTCAGAAGTGTATACCTCTGCCAACTAGAGACAGCCGGTTCTAACAACGGCGATTCCACCAGTTTCACCGACTACTCCTATTTCTTACACTCATTTCCAATTAAAGACTTACCATAGACAGGATTATATCAATAAATCTCCTCTGCTACCATCTCATATCCTGGAAACTTACGTTGAGGATGATGACTTTGATGAGGAAGATGAGGGACCGTTCGGCATAGCTCGCCAACCCTCTGAACTTCAAATAAAGTGTCAAGATGACGAGCAAGAAGAGGATTACCAGGACGATAGAACACACAGATTGCTTCTTGCTTGATTTTAAAGAAGAATACAGGAAAATCACAAGAGTGATTCCCATCATTGATTACATTTGGAATGAAGGGATAAAAATTATGAAAACGCATGCCTCTATACCTGCGGTCCTCCCGCGCATTTAGAAAGAGTACCGAGCTCCTCAAGATACTCCATCTTGTCTGATAGGTCATCCACAACCAGATTCTTTTATATCGCAGGCTGCCCAACGAAGATCCAGAAATCCAGCTATGCCAATTTCAACGCCTCCGAATAAGGAAGGAAGGAGGTTGGACTTGATAGGAAAAAAGTTTTCCACTAAAGTAGCAGCCTCCATTAAAGCAGCAAATTCGCTGGCCATTCTCGGTCGTTAAAACCGCCAGATGTTATCAGATTTGACAGAATTTATGGACCTCATCCCAGAAGACCATAGACCATAGACAAGAGGCAAGGTTAATACTTTTGGAAGGGGAGCGAGCGGCATCCAAAATTATAGACTGTGCTCTAGATATTGCTAACACCAACTTTAGGCAACTCGCTGGTGCTGCAGTACTTAGACGCCAAGGATGGCTTAAAGCAACATCTTTTAGGCCTGAGGTACAAATAAAGGTTTTAGACATGGCCTATGACGGTGATTCCTTATTCGGAAAGCAGGTATACGAGGCCCTTCTAGCCATTAAGACTTATACTGCATAATCATTGGCTGCTCTTCAATACAAGCGTTGATCTTTCTGAGGAGCCAGAGGTCATGGCTTTGCATCAAGAGGAGGATATCAAAATCAGCAGAATAGACTATATCAGTCATAATATAGACAGCCCTACGGCCAATCGTCTTACAAACAATCTTCCTCGAACAGTTTCTCTCGCCAGGGAGGACAAAGGCGATCAAACAATCAGGGTTGCAATACCAACAGGAAACAATGAGTTCAGCAGGACGCCAGTCATTCCTTCCTCCCTCCCTGTGGGCACAAAGATCTCAGCCTTTGTTCACCAGTGGCAACAGATCACTTCGGATCGATGGGTTCTTGACCTAGTCAAAAATGCGATTAATGCTATATCAACATGCCTGCATCTCTTTTCAAGGTTAGGATTCGATCTCAACGAAAACAAGTCACAGTTGCGTCCTCTCCAAGTGATTCCTTTTCTGGGAGCAATGCTAGACACCATACAGTGCAAAGAATTCTTGTCAAAAGATTGCCAACTACGTCTGCAAAAATTGGCAATATCAATCTCAAAAAGAAAGTCAGATTCTGTCCAGACATTCGCTTCTCTTCTGGGGATGTGCTCATCTGCAATAAAGCTTGTACTGTTGGTACAACTCCGAATGAGACCTCTGCAAGAGGAGTTGCATCTGCAAAGGCAGCAAGCCCTAGGGTCATTCGACCACACCATCAAAGTCACATCGCGCATGATCGACTCTCTGCATTGGTGGTCGCAGAAAGCAAACTTGACTCCGGGTCTTACTTTCCTGCCAACTCATCCAGAGTTCGTTATAACAACGGACGCCTCCATGGAGGGGTGGGAGGCCATCTCCAAGACTTACAGATTCAGGGACGATGGTCCCAAGAATACTGTCTTCAGCACATCAACAGATTGGAACTGCACGCCATCTTTCTATCTCTGCAGGTATTCCTCCTGAGGATGCGGGCTCCTCCGTGCTGGTCCGTACTGACAATACAACCAGCATGTATTACATCAACAAACAAGAGGGGAACGAGGTCACTGTCTGTCACAGGAGGCTCAGGAACTGTGGGAGTGGGTTACAGCCCACAAGATAACCCTAAGAGCAGAACATGTCAAAGGGCTTCAAAGCACCTTGGCAGACACCCTGAGCAGATCTCTCTCGGGTTGTCACGAGTGGGAATTGGAGCAGAAGCAAGTGGAAAAGATCTTCTAGATTTGGCGCAAACCAACATTGGATCCGTTTGCGACAAGAGAGTACAGGAAATGCAAATACTACGCCAGCAGGTTCCCTCAACGGGGATCAGGGGGGAATGCCCTGTCCATGTGATGGTCAGGGGTTTGTGCTTACGCTTTTCCCCCAATACCGTTGATTCCGAAAGTGCTTCAAGAGATGAAGAGGGAGGGCTGCCGACTCATCCTAATTGCACCCCGCTAGCCAAGGCAATATTGGTTTCAGGAACTGCTTCTGCTATCCCAGGAGGATCCTATAAGTCTAGTTCTAACACTCACGCTGTTGACAAGGGAGAGGGGTCAATTACTTCATCCAGATCCACAGTCTCTGCGCTTACACGCATGGCTCCTGATTTCTTAGAATTCAAAGATCTGAACATATCTCAGGACTGTCTTGAAATTCTAGCCAAATCTCGTGCCCTGAGTACAGTTAAAACTTATTGTTTAAGTGGAAGCGATTTTGTCATTTGTGTGAGGCGAATGATGTCTATCCTATCCAAGCTCTGGTGGAGGATATTCTTCCTTATTTATGATCTCTGGCCAAAGCTGGGCTTGTGTTCCCATCTATCAAGATTCATCTTTCTGTGATTTCCAGATTCCGGGAAGAGTTCTAACATCCTTCACTTTGTTCCTCTTCTCTCATCAAACAATTTATGAAATGACTTTCGAGTTTTTTCCCCAATAAGTGCTCCTCCTCCAGAGTGGGAGTTGAACACAGTGTTTGCTCAATTAATGAGAAGACTGTTTGAACCCATACACAAGGCGGAGCTCAAATTTCTAACCTGTAAAGTGGCACTTTTATTAAATCTTACATCGGCTCGAAGGGTTAGTGAAATTCAAGCTTTTACTATCTCGGAACCCTTTTTACATTTCTCCAGGGATTACGTAATTCTACGGACAAATCCTAAATTCATCCCTAAGGTACCGTCTCCATTCCATTGAAATCAGCCTGTAAAGCTTAACTTTCTTCCCGGATCCAACCACGCCAGCGGAAAGAGCTTTACACTCACTTGATGTCAAGCCTCGTCTTAAATTCTATTTACAGAAAACTAAGGACATCAGGCGATCCAATCAATTATTAGTCACCTATGCCAAGCCACACTTGAGACTGCTGTAACTAAGGCAACTATAGCCAGGTGGCTTGCTTCTACAATTCATTTCTGCCATGACAAATCCAATAAACCTTTGCAGAGAAAGGTCAAAGCGCATTCCACCAGAACTGTAGCAGCTTCTACTGCGCTATTTGCTGGAGTTACATTGGAAAATATCTGTTGTGCTGCAACATGAAGAAATGTCCACATGGTCACGAAGCACTACTGTCTGGAATCTGCGTCGCAGGACAATGCAGCTGTAGGACAAGCCGTTCTTCAACATCTTTTTCAATAAGGTTAGAATTACTTATTTATTTATGCTGCATTGTATATGTATGTATATTATGTTTATGGATTTCAATTTATGCGTATACTTCTATTTCTAACTTGCCTTTCCATAGGTATGGTTTATTTATATGCATGCTTTGATCTGAAACTGTATATACCTTGTTAATGTTCTAACCTTCCCGGATGTGTTTTGGTAGTATATATATATAAACCCTGTCTACCACCATCCGCAAACGACAATATGTTAGCATACTGCTTGCTATTCTGATTCAGGCATATGAATCTATGAAAGATACCCCAATACTGGATAAGAATACAAGTTACTTACCTGTAACTACAGTTATCCAGTATTGGTATCTTTCATGGGTTCACATGCACCCACCCTCCTTCCCGGCGAGGCAGTACTTTTACTTGGGATCCCTACTTCCCACTTCTGCTAAGAAAATCTGAGGTGAACTGACTGTGCTGGGAAGGTTCTAGAGGGTGCTGGTAGCTGATTGGTTGGAACAATATTTTAGTTTTCATATGAGGTAGATAGGCTACTAAGTTTTAGGCCTTTTGGCTTTTCTTTTAGCCTACTACTGTTTTACTAAGGCATTGCTTTTGTATTTTTTACCGTGGGACTCTCGCCTCGGCGACTGAGCGATTCAGGCATGTGAATCTATGAAAGATACCAATACTGGATAACTGTAGTTACAGGTAAGTAACTTGTTTTCTTATGCTGCATGACCTGCATTATGTAAGGGCAGATGATGTGACACCACCTTTCTGGACTTCTTTCTGACTCTGAGAGTTCAGTTTTCTTCCTAAACGAGACTAGTCCCTATCCACTTTAACACCCATCTAAACAAGCAGTATGCATCTCTGTCCCCCTAGTTATGCAAACTGGCAATACAATTGTGGAAGTTGGGTCTTTGCAGAAGCCTGTGTGCCAATCATCTAGTAGGCACCGGTCTACAGTATTGATGTAATTCCCGAGGAGGATTCTGGAGCTGGTTTACCTCCTTTTATTCAGATGTGAGGAATTTCCTTGATCTGTTACCTTAGTTGAGATTGAGACGTGCCCCAAAGTTTCTTGTACAATGGCTGAGCACCATGATCTCCAGGCTTTCTAAGCAACTATGACCTTCAGTTCTATACACAGATGCCATTTGTTAACAGATTGTGCTCATCCGATTCATACCAACTTGTGAACCAATTAATCTGATTGTCTAAATCGGTTTAGTTACTTTTGCTATTTAAATCTCCTTTACTTCAGCCAGTGCCCCCTTCTTCTTTTGAGAGAGTACCTTGTCTTCAACTCCTCCTTTCAGTCACAAAGTAACTGGCACTGCCTGAAGAGCTGATGCATGATCATCTGGGAACCTGTTTTGCTGGGTACTGGCACTTTTTGCTTATGCCCATGCTGAAACGCCCACTTTCCGATCCTCTGAGTACATTTTCAAACTTAAAACTCGACTGTTCTAATGTGAGCAAGTCATTTAAAAGTGCAAAACAATAGTTGCTGCATTTGTGATACAAGTCAGACTGTGAATCAGATTTTTTTGCAGAAATGCACTTAGAAAAATTGTACGTGAGTTTTCTCCCACACAAGCAGTATAATGTTTGGTTTTTTTCCATTTTTTTTACAGCACAAGATCAGAATGACTTGTTAATACTGGATTCAGATGAAGAAGGTCCATCTCCAAGAAATTCTGAAGTAACTTTGGAAAGTGGAGCTCTTAAAAGAAAATTTGAAGATGAAGATACTTCCGATACCAAAAGACTGCGCACTGAGCTGGCAAATACAGATGATGATGAGGATATTATAGAATTAGATTGAACAAAAATGCTGTTTGGGCAGCATAATATTTTCTAGTGAATTATGTGAATGTTGCTTGGGTGTGTTAAATGTCCAGAATAAAACTGGCATTTGCGTTCACAGATCTTCGCCACTGGTTTAGACGATGCACCTGTAATAGATATTATTGCAACACATGCATTCATCTGGAGTGGAACATTTTTTTTTTGCAGTACACATTGAATGTTACAAGTAGTTTAAAGCTTGTTAATTTGTTAGACAAGTGTTTGAAATTCTACCATGGACTGCAAAGGGAATCTTATCTTTGTAGTTTTCTTTTGAAAACCATGTAGTTATAAGTTCTGTGGTATGTCATGCCTTCCTGTGTTTATAGGCCTTAGATCGTTTGTGGCTAGAAAGAAGCTCTTCTGGGCTCAGACCTAACATTTTTACACACCCTCAACTAATTTGAAATGGGAAGTGTTTCCACAAGCATACTGTGTTTTGTTTAAATTCTTTAAACATCAGGTAGCACTTTGTACATTACTGTAAAGCAATGTTCATTTTTTTCAATATTTTCTGCTTGTACTGCCTGGCATGCCATTGTAAGAGGCACATTTGTGTAATGCTACATTTTCCGGTTATTTATACTTGGTGTTTTATAAAACTCAAATGTTGCTACTACTTTACTGTACCTCAACTGGACCAAATAAATGGCATTTGAAAGATTTGTTACATTTGCCTACATGTTTGGTTTATGCATTTTAGGGTACATGCAAAGTTAGGCACATTTAACTAATATTTGCCTTTTAAAGACATTTAAAGGCTAGGATATCATTAAACATAAGTTTGCCTATGTTGAGATCAATTAACTACTTGTTTCTTACTTCCCGCCCCCAACACACACATCAGTTCCCCAACTGAGCCCAAATTTTTATTTTCTTGATCAGATTTCATAGTTATTGATGCACTCCAGGAGAATTGTGTAGTCAAGACTCTTCATCTACCCTTTCCTCCTATGAAGCAATGGGTAACATACCACCTTATTTATTCAACACTTTTATTCAATGTTGCTCACTTAACCTGATGACTGCTATAGGCCTCAGTGTCCGTGTGGTTAAGGTTTTACATTTTTTTCCTGTCTGTTTTTTGGGAGTTTTTTTTCCCCTTATGGAGCGAATCAACACCGAAATTAGCTTGGAGGGACAGAACACTTTACATATATTCAATATACATCCAATGCTTCGCTACCATTTCTAAAGTCACTGTTTTATATTTATTTTGCTGAATTATGAGCTATGCACAGATTATTTGGGCTAATTTAAACTGTTCTGGCATGAGTTGCCTAGTGTGCTTCTCCCCCACAAGACAACCCAACCATCTTGAGGCCTTATTTGACATAAAACAGCACACTCCTATAACGCAGTAAACACCACCCAATCATTAGACGTACGGAATTTGCCACTAGAAGGAGATCACAACATTAACAGGCTCACACTGCCCAGCAGGGTCTCATGGCAGTCTCACTGCAATTCTAGTAAGCAGTAAAATGCTAAACTTCGCTTGGAAATGCTTACAACTGCCACAGTATTAGTCTGTTCTCATTACTTGAAGAAAATCAAACTTCAGCCAATCAGGAAACAGCTCAGAGTACACCGTTCTCCTCGGCTGCCACCTTACGTCCAACTTTTTACTGCAACCTGTGTAAAGGGAGTAACCCTGAGCTCTGCTCAGTTCTTCTCTCTGAAAGAGGTTTAGCTAAACTTTTTACTTAAGATAGACTCTGCTCCAGACAACATCAAACTGCAACATTATTGTGGTGTTTCTTTGGGCACACAAATTAAATATTACAATCCCCCCTACCACCTCCCCCCCCCCCCCCCCCCGAAAATAAACTTTGCAATAGTACATTGCGAATTTGGCTTCAGAAACTAATGGCCAGGGATACCGTCTCTTCAGATGATTAGAAGGAAGGTACATCAAAAGCTGTCAAAGACCCACAACAGAGAATGTCCTTTGGAAAGAGATGCATCTGAAGAACCTCTCAAAATGGTACACAGACAGCATGAAAAAACGGCCTTCAGGGGAGCAAAGTTAATGGAACATCATAACAAAAAAAAAATCCCCTTCAAGGTCAGAGAGACTTGGATATGAGCCTTCAACACCTATTTTCAGGGTACTGTCTCATGACTGTTAGAAATCTGGAACCAAGAAATGCTACAAAGGAAAAGTTATCAACGAAGAAATCAACAAAACATACCTTTTCTACTCATTGGACAACTGCCCTAATGACTTCCTCCATGACGACTACAATGACTGCAGCATCCTCACCAAAGACAACATCTGTGATGACGCCATTAAAGATACCAGCAGAATCTTACCAATAGGAAAAATTGACGAGATAGTAGACTGACTACTCAAGCAATTCAATGTGATTTTAATCCCTGACCACGGTATCCCTGGACCTTTACTACCTGTACACACTTCACCCAGCAAAGTTTCCCCATTCCTGCCACAACACCCACTGGAGATGGAGGATTCTGATGCTAAAAGTCCATTTTGGTCCTACCTACAGTCCCATCCAACTCATGAAGGCTGTCAAGACTGTAAGGATGAATAAACGCCTTGCGAGAGAATACACCTTACCAATGCAGCCAGGAATTTCGACGCCAAGGTAGCTAGACTCTTTTGAAGAACAGTATTTCTTTGGTACATTCTTACTTTGTATAAAAATAAGTGACAGGGCTCTCATTAGCAGGCCACCGCAGCTTGCACCATTCTGCTGCTGAGGACAGTACTTACACAAGTACTAACCATCACACTCCTACAAGTGTGACAGTTCAGACTATTCCAGGCCCTCAAAGCAATGTGAATGGCTTGTGTGGGAGGTGATAGTTGTTTTTAATGTATATTGAATACATTGAATTGCCTGTGTTAATTAAGTGCCAGTGCTGAGCACCGGAAACCACCAGCTAAAATGAAGCCCTACCTTTGGTCCATATGAGGAACAATAGCATTAACAGGAGCGATGATGCAGTTCCCTGGCACACTGGTGACCGATTTCTGCCTCATGTTTGCAGACTACTACTGTTTTTTTTTTACCCAACTAGGCCAGAGGTAGCTTCACCATAATCTGCTGCTCCACAATCCCACACATGGTCAGGCCCTTCTTGTGTGGTACATTTTCTTTAGAGCCCAATGTTGCATCAAAATCTTCTCCCACAAACTATTTTAACCCTTATTATTGATGTGTATTCAGCGTATTCAAGAGATCCCAAAGGACCCTCCTCCTGATGCAGGCTCGGATTTGAATGATTATGTAACACCAGTCTCCACGCCGCCAACTCCACCAGTGGCTAGTTCCCTTCCAGATGATGCTGAAGGCCTTTTATGCATTAGCAGAGAGGGCATGAAAATGATTGGACTTGGCCATTCCCGTAAGGAGATTGTTTAATATATGACTTTAAAGAACCTGCTTGCAAGCCGGTAAATGCTATTCCCCTTGTTATCTTCATCTGGTAACAGAGTTTAAAAGTCATGAAGAACCTAGCAACAGTAGCAGCTGTTGTCCCTCCCCTAGATAAAAAAAAATTAAGAGACTGTGGACGGCTCTGCCACTTGTTTTATTGGCCATTCTTGACCGGACTCTAGTCATGAAGGCAGCCTGGAGGAGTTTGGTAAACCAGATACCCTGTCCAACTACACTTGAGAGGAAGGGTAAAACATTGGGCAATATCAGCAAGAAATTTTCCACGATAGCAGCAACTAGTGAAGGCAACCAATTTGCTGCCTATTTTTAGGCGATACAATAGGTGGATGTGGTCCAATTTAGGTGTCCCCTTGAATTTTTGCAGGAAAATAAAAAAACATTCCATGGCCAAATAGCAGAAAGACGAAAGAATGTCTACCAAAATTACCAACACAGCAATAGACTTAAATTAATATGCCTTCTGTCAGCTCACTGGAGTGGCAGTCTTAAGAAGACTTTGCTATCGGGAGTCTTGCATTTGTGTAAAATCCAATGTTCAAGGGGCCATAGGATAACATTGGTTGGCACCCGAGCACCCCTGAGGTTGCCTGCTCCATTATGGCTCCACTGAAAATAGTCCTGTTTAGTATTGACTTGTATCATCAAACCGAACATGATTCCCATGTCGGATTTGATGTGACATGACCCATGTGTCTACCTTCGAGGTTGCCTGCCTGGTTGCCCTAGCCTTTCCTGTGTGCTGGCTGACTGCCCTCAGCTGTTGCTGCCAAGACAGGAATCTGACCCCCCCTCAACAAAGGCCTGGCCATGGAGGAGATGACACCTCCCTCCCTGTTGCTGCCAAGACAGTAATCTGATCCACTGCAACAAAGGCCTGGCCAGGAAGAAGCTGACCCCTTGGGTGGGCTACTTGATCTGTACACTCAAGGAAGATTTCTGCCATTTTTGGAAGTGGCAGAATAGAGGGTTCTGGGTTGCAAAGGTGACACACTCTCTCGGATGTAGGTGAATTAGCCACTGGGGCTAGTAGCCCATTGGCTACTTGCAATCATGCCCCTAAATCTAGAAACCAAAACTGCGACTCCAGGACCTGCACAAACAAAGGCGCAATACTCTGCACCTGTGGCAACCACCCTGCAACTGCATGATTGCGACTCGTCCCAGACCAAAGACCAGTTTCCCCAGACAGAGGGACCCTTTTGAGATCCAAAGATAACTCCAGAACTCCTTTGGCACTAGCCCGCGGCAGTCTGCAGGTAAAGCACACTTCTGGAATCAAAGAATCACTTGCCATCAGGCCCACTGATGTATCGCCCAAAAGTAAATGGTCAATTGCATTGTAGAAAATGTAGTGCTGAGCTCCAGTAGGTTTCAGATGGCTACTGTTTTTCCCCTGGACTCCAGGATGTTAGAATAACTCTAAGCTGAGCTTGCTACTGGTTTCTGGCTAATCAGCAGTCATCAACCAGACTAGCTTGATTGGAGTGGCAAAGTGAGCAAGGGACCCACGTCTGGGCATACTCTGCCAAATTAGGACGAACAAGGCAAAACCAAAGGGGAAGATGGACGGAGTGTTGAACCATGCAAGCACTCACCCCCAGTCAACTGATCTAGGTCTAATCCATCATCATTCTGTAGCTCACTCTGCCACCCCAGTTCAGACATGGCCATATGCAAATAAGTCTGACCCAGTGCCTTATGGGAACAGTCCAGCCCGAACTGCCAAGCCATGTCTTCCCTGGACCGGAAACAAGCATCCTGGGACCATTTTCAACTCGCCACCTCAGTGTCCCGGTTATTGACTTTTTAGGTCTCGTCTATTATATTCCGCAAGGAATAACTAGACGAGAGTATTGGGGGCAAACAAGGTCTAAACCATCGCGGATTTTGTCGAGTGTATGTGCTCATGCACGCGCTTGCCATTTGCTCCCGCCTGCCTCCGAGAGCTTCCCTTCAAAGGGATCCGCTCCCCCTCCCCCTGCGGCAGTGTCTCGAATTTCTCCTCCCCCCCCCCCCCTCCCCACAGCAATGCCAAGAGCTTGTTTTGTAGTTTTCAGTAATTATCTGCTCCTTTCATGATTTATGCACTGCTTGTTTTAACATTAAATTTTTTTACTTTTGTACCCGCACTCCAAAGGTATCTGTGCTGGCTCGAACCCGGTTTCCCCGCGTCAGTCTCCCACTCCAGTCATTATGTAAGATCCTCTTCATTCCCCTGTTCTCCCTGTTACCTCCTTCCACGTGATTTGTGCGAGTTCGAGATACATGCTGTACAGTTCTTCTTGTTTAGCTCAGTTCCTTATTTTGCCCTCGCCACCCCTCACACCTCTTTCTCTAACTTTCCTGCCCTCCATCGCCGCCGGCCGTCAAGCATTTTCTGCCTGCAGTCGGAGCTTGTTGAATCAGTGTTAAATCTGCACAGCTTCCAGCTTGTTTTTTTAGCTGGGGCGCCTCGCCATGCGCTGGTAGATAGCCTTAATTGACATGATTAGAGAACCTCTCACCGCAAGCCAAGCTGCTAATTGCTTTACCTCTCCTTGCTATGCTAATTGCCCTCCTTCCTCTCCTCTCTTTCCTCTGTTTCTCTTTTTGACTGTCATTCTGCTTCTACTTTTAGCTCTTTCCCTCCTTCTCGAAATCTCCAACTTTCTTTTGAAGAATGTTTCTCCCTGCTTTTCTTGTTTTCTGCCTTGGGCCAGCCCCGTGTTCCTCTCTCGTTCTCCCACTCAGCTGCCCCTCCCTTTCCGTATTATTTTTTTCTTTCACTGTGCTCTCTTACTTTCATTTGCTTCTCACTTCGCTTATGCCTCTCGTTCTCACTCTCCTATTCCTCTCTCTTACCTTTGCCCCCAATGTCCCCCGTAGCTTCATTTAGCCCCCCACCCCTCTCGTTCGTTTCCACTTTCTTGTCTGTTTCCTCCCTCCTTATCATCTTTCTCATTTCTTATTATGCTCCACTCCTCTCCTCTTTCTTTCATCTTTCTTTTTCCTTGCAGTTCCTTATTTTGCCCTCGCCACCCCTCCCCCCTCTTTCTCAAAATGTCCTGTATCTTTTATTCGTCATCTAGATTTCCTCTATTTTCCATCCATCGCATTATTCCCTCCTTACATCTGCCAACATTGTCCCTATGTATCTGAATTTGCTCTCTACCACTCCCTTTCATTGCAACTCTCGACCCCCCTCTCCCCTCCCTCCTGTATCACGGATTCATCCACTCTTTCATCTTTCTCTGCCTTAAATCCCGCGTCCCTCTAGTTTCTCGTTCTCTTCGCTCCACATTTTCGCCCTCTTGTCACTTTATTCTGTTTGTAGCCCTTTCCTGTTTTCATTGGCTAGTCGCTCTTTTCCCTTTATTGCCCATTGTTCCTCTTCCATTCCTGCCACTGTATTCACGTTATCATCTTTGCTCCTTCCATCACCCCACCCACTATTTCTCGGTTTTTTTCTCATAGGGATAAATTATTTCCGTGTATTGCGTGTGTCTGTACTGTGCACAGTCATTTCACTTTATGCGCCTCATGCGAAGTTACTCATGTTGGCGCTTTATAAACTATTTCTCCCTGAAAGATAAAAGCTAGTCAAAAAGCAAACAAAAGTCTCCCTCTGCCTTCCCAAACACGCTCAGTGTAGGAAGGTGGATATCTGACTATGGTTACCCCCAAACCTTTAGCCTGGTTTTTAGCTGGTTTTTTACTTAGTTGGCCTGGGATCCTGCTATTCAGGGCCCCAGGCAAATTGCTCTCTCCTTAAAATGGACTCCATGTACCTTAGGTACATACACAATTGGAACTTGTTCACCTTATAGGCCCCTGTAACAGTGTACCCCAGGTACCCAGGGCATAGGTGTAACCAAGGCCTACCAGGGACTGCAGCATGCATTATGCCACCCCTGGCCTGGCCTCCATATTTGACACAACTGGCTGATCAATCAGCTGGGGTAAGTTGGTGTAATCACCTCTTACTTATGTTAGATATAGGTATGCTATATCTATCTTGACACATGTTAACCTATAAGCCACTCCTATGGAAGGCCTCGACAATCCTGGAGGGAGAGTGCTTGGTTTCATGTGAGATGGTGCTCTGGCACGAGCTGAGCCTGTCTGCAGCTGTCGGGAAAAACTCCCTTAGCTGTTTCGGGATATTGCCATACCATATACTCTTAAGTGCATTATAATCCTTGTGGTTACTTGCTAACTTTGGTTTGGCTTTATCAAAACATGTCGAGTAAGGTGTCATACGAATTGGGATACTACCCCCTCGCCAATTCTGGCGACGGGGGTAGCATTCCACCCTACTAGAGGGACACGACATGTACATAACCTGAACCCCGGTTAAAGTTAACTCGAGCCTCAGCATCACAAAATGGATGCTGCCACCACAGACACAAGTCTGAGCTCCTGCTGCTGGGAGTCCTTCCAGCGAGGGAGGCTTGGACAAAGGGTTTCCTGCCTTGGGAGGTGCGAGCCCCACCCCAGACAGGATTTTGTGTATTGGGTAGGATAGGGCTGAATATAGAATGAGACATGCCTGGGGCACACAAGGTGTCCCCGTGCATAAGCCAGTCCAAACCGGTGCTGGGGCTTTCCAGCCCCAGTCCTGGCGCGGAGCTGGACAAAGGAAAGGGGGTGTAACCACCCCCCTTCCTGGTCCCACCCAGAGGAGGAACCTAGCAGGTGATCCGGCCCCTAGATTTGGAATAAGAGTAGGAGCTGTGTCCCAAGACTTCAGATCATCCTGAACTCGACTTGAAACTAAGAAGAAAACTGGACTTCGACATTCTGCTGCACAGAAGACTGAAGAGCCTCTCCCTTGTGGCCAAGGAGTGACCACCCTGTGAATACAACAAATATATACCATGAGTAACTCAAAGACAATTTTTCACTGAATTCACAACCATTGTTATTTAATCACAATGTTGTCATGTATAAATTGCCAAAGAACATACGTTAGATAATTCAAAATGTATTTACAGTGCCCCTGGAAAAGGGAGGAAGGTGGTAAGGTGAAGGGTAGTGAAGGTAAAGGATCGTGACATATAAAAAAAAACGGCCATGCGGCCTCACTGTACTATGTGTTGTACGTCAAACATAGACATATACATCATGAATGAAGAAAAACTTTAGAGAGACATCATGCTCCACATAAAATTCAAATTATCAAGTCATGGGGTAGAGCTGAAAAGTACACAGAGCTGTCGACGTTTCGACCCCTATATAGTGACCGGTATTAATTATCTCCTTGTAACTGGGTCTTCATCAGGACCATAAAATGAATCAATCGATTTTAATCTAAATAAACGGCACATGTTAGTATATGACAAAACATTTGTTTGTCGAAGGAGAGAGATGTATGCCCAATCATGGAACTTCAAAACCTTAGGAGGAAAGTATAGTCTGTAATTACAGAGCCATCCTATACTCAGTCGTCACGGGAGGGGGTATGAAATAATTAAAAAGATCAAAACCAATGGTGATGTTTATAATACAATTGGGGCATGGGATGCGTAGCTTACTTAAATAATAATGATGTTCAAGCGTCCGCCCGTAGGTCGATCTGGTCAGCGAAGAGTAAACCACTTCTGTCGAAAGTCGTCGGTAATCCGTACAACCTAAGTATGACAGACCCGGTTTGTAAATATGGGAGTCAGCGTTACCCATTATTACTCATTCAAACAGGTCATTGCCCCGCCCTCCCCGTCCTGATGAAGACCCCGCTACAAGGAGATAATTAATATTAATTTTTATGTGTCACTATCCTTTACCTTCACTACCCTTCACCTTACCACCTCCCTCACTTTTCCAGGGGCACTGTAAATACATTTTGAATTATCTAACGTATGTTCTTTGGCAATTTATACATGACAACATTGTGATTAAATAACAATGGTTGTGAATTCAGTGAAAAATTGTCTTTGAGTTACTCATGGTATATATTTGTTGTCTTATTGCTGGGACCCCCTCTTCTCAGTACCTTGAATACCCAGGTCCCAGTGACTTTATTTGGGTGAACCCTTCGTATATACATTCTCCTGAGCAGGTGCATGCCTGCGAGGTTCCTTTTTTGTTTTAAACTTTTGAATTTATTTCCCTTTGGCACATGATGGTTGAGAGAGAACTTCTCTCCTATTCAGAGGACTATATAGATCAATTATTGCAGAATCCCAACCATAATTTTCTTTCCACAAACATTCCGACTATTGACTTCACCCTTAAAGACAAGATATCCCGTCTCGAACGCCTGGAGAAAAAACTGATTCGGACCCGTTGGCATGGACATCTTATGACCAGATATCTCAAAGAAAATATTATAACTATTGGCTTACAAATAAAGATAGAACCAGCGGTATATGTTGAGATACCCAAATTCAAAGAAGGTTTCAGTCACGTGGCGAATAACTGCTCACGCCACTGGATGGTGCTGGGTGTGGAAACAGCGGCTGAACAGATAAAGATCATAACAGCAGAAATTGATGCACTCAGGGCAGAGATTAACAGGGATAACACACTCACAAATGCCAAGGAGGCACTTACCAACCTGGACACCTCCTTAAAGGATTTTGAACTCAACACGCAAAATAAGAACATTGAGAAACTGGTGCACGACTTGCGTCTGTACGATAAAAAGAACACTTACCCCTATCTGCAAGAGGATTATTACCGCCAGGATAATCAGGGCCGTTTTACCAACAGAGGACGTGCAGGATACCGCCGGAGACGCACCTACACGACATTCTCTGATTCCTCATACAGCTCGGAGGGGAAACCTGACCAAGCAGGCCCAAGCAACGCCTACCAAGACTACGGATATTATCCTAATCAATACCCCCCTCTTTTTTAGGTCAAGTCCAGGGACAATGGAGACCACCGAGAGGCAGAGGCGGCAACTGGCCGAGAGGTCCCCAGCGAGGACAAGAGCACCAACACATGGGATGCAGGAAGGGGGCAACCACAGAAGCAAGTACATTTCCAGCAGGAACAACACGGCGAGAGAACAACGCGTCGCAAGACATACCGGTGGTGATTGAAAGCCCGTCTGCTGACCCTGTGGTCAATATCTCTAACTACATCCTAAATGAGGATGAACATAGAGTTTTATGTAAAGGTCTGTCCTATATTCCGACCAACGTACCAGACAAATTCTCAGTGAGAACTGAATTGCTCAAATTCTTTAGGAAGATTTGTTTAAAATATTTTTTCGGAACTCTCCACCATACCAATGTCTATCTCACACAGGACTGAGGATCCCGTCGACCTTTGTACCCCCAACGCATTCAATGTCACATAAGATACTGGCATATAAATCTATTGTTTGGAAGGATGTCAATGAAATCCTTGAAGACGAGAGCTATAGCAAATTCAACATAAGTAAAGCTGAGAAAATGGCACTCACAACCCTTGCTAAGAACAAAAAGGTTGTTATAAAAACGTCCGACAAGGGCGGGGCAATCGTTGTCCAGAATGTCTCCCAAGTATGAATCAGAAATCCTACGACAACTCAATGATGGTGTGAGCTACAAAAGACTAACCGCGGATCCATCACTATCTCTTGCTCAAGAAATACTCAAGATCACCAAGGAAGGGCTTGATCAAGGATTCCTCACGGAACAAGAATTCAATTACCTGAACCAGAAAAATCCAAGGCTACCTACAATTTATACCCTCCCCAAAATTTACAAAAGCATGGCAGACCCCCTGGGACGTCCTATTGTCTTGGGCTGTGGCTCCATGCTGGAACCAATTGGGAGGTATGTGGATTTTTTCTTGAAACCCATCGCGGAATCCACCCAGACATATTTAAGGGACACGATGCATACCATCAATATCGTGGAAGGTTTACCATTCGACTCAAATACACAGATCTTGGCCACCTGTGATGTTATCTCTCTTTACACCTGCATCCCCCAGGAAGAAGCCCTATCAGTAGTAACCAGATCATTGGATTGGACCAACGCCCAGCACCTATGGCCGTGCCCACCAACTTCATCGTGGCCCTATTAAGATTGGCTATGATGAAGAATTTTTTCATCTTTAAAAACAATTTTTCTTCAAACTCAAGGCGTAGCCATGGGGGCTACATTTGCACCTGATGTAGCCATAATATATATGTCTGTCTTTGAAGAGAATGTCATTCTCGATACCATCAACCCATTCAGAGACCATATTGGTCTCTGGATGAGATATATTGACGATATTGTACTGACATGGCACGGCACTCAGAATGAACTTACAGATTTTTACACGTGGCTCAACCAACAATCACCTCATCTCAAATTCACCATTCACTCAGACAGTAAGTAAATCGACTTTCTGGATGTCACCATCTTTGAGAGTGAAGGAAGTCTAAAGACTACACTATATCGGAAGCAAGCGGAAAGAAACTCGTTGTTACAATACAACAGCCACCGCCCCAGAGCTCTGCGGCACAATCTCCCATTTGGGCAGTTCCTACGTATTCGTAGGAACTGTTCCAATAAGGAGGATTACATGGAAGAATCTGCAGACCTCTCCAGTCGACTCCAGCAACATGGTTATCCGAAAAGGATAATACAAAGAGCAAGAAAACGGGCGTGGTTTAATCCACGTGAAAACCTTTTGACTCCGAAAGAGAGAAATGAACAACAGGAACAAAGACTTGTATGCGTCGCAACCTTTTCCACAAAAAGCAATAAAATCAAGCGGGCTATCAATAGACATTGGAAAATGATCTCGGACGATATTGGACAAGAAAATACGCCACTTCATGCTTTTAAAAAAAGCGAAAATTGTGAGAGATCATGTTGTAAGATCTTTCCTACAGTCTGACTATGAACAATCTGTAACGACTATGTGTAATTTGCCGCCTATTGTGGGCCATTACAAGTGTGGTCACTGTAAGGCCTGTGTCAACACTATTCTGTGGAGAAGTGTGGCTCACTGGTTAAAGCAGGCAGACCCTGAAGCAGAGGTCAGACCCGGGACCAGGGTTCAATTCCCGACGCAGCAGGGTCTTGAGCTCAAATGTCCACGGACTCGATAATTCTCGCTTCGTTGCCTGACCTAATCATGGGTTCACACTCTGCAACTCTGGGCATTAAGCTTGCTTAATCTCTACAACGGCCCCCCGCGGCGGGATGCCTGGCTTTCACTTTGGGGTTGCCCTGTAGGGGCTATCTCACAGGGAAAAGCCAGGACGGGTTCCCAAGGCAAGCGCTTAGAGACCCCTGGGTGATAAGCGCTATATAAATACAATATACAATATACAATACTATACATTCAAACAAAAGAATTCCAACATAACCAACACAAAATCCAGCTTAAATCACATACCAATTACAATACCACCAACATCATCTATGCAATAGTATGCCCCTGCAACCAGATTTATATTAGTCAGACACAACAAAAGGCTAAAGCCAGGATTCTACAACACATCAGCAGAATACGACGTGAAGTACACAGTGCACCCCTAGTGGAACATTTCAAATCTGCCCAACACCCCCGGACAGTTTCAAATGGGTGATCCTTGAGAAAGCATTGTTGGGACCCCGTGGTGGCAATATCAGCAACATTCTCAATGTGCGAGAATCGAAATGAATGTTCTTTTTTGATTAGATCAACACTGGCCTTAATGAAAATGACAGCTCTTTCACCCAGTTGGCCACACTCACTTAATTGATATTACTGATCATGTCATTAATTTACATTTCATATTTTTGATCTGGCCTTAGTATAAACGACAGCCTTGTTCATTTCTGTGTCTTCAATAGCTTAATGATGTTTATACTATGGAATATGCGATAGAGCTACAACTGCCTCAATGTAACAGTGATATTTGCTCTATGCTTGCTAACTCTGTGTTTCCAATGTGACTGGAATATGCTCTGATAAATCTTTGGTTGCTCTTTAGGCTCAATGACATAATATGACTTTTTGTGCATTGTAGATTATTGTTTGGATGCAAATGTGCTGTGCTCGATTTTAAAATGGGTTTACTTTTGAATCAGCACCACTGTCAATGGTCTGTGCAAATTAAATATGTATGAATAGGTTAGAACATGTAGGAATATGTCTCCTGCTTTGTTAGTATAATACAGTTTAGCGTGTGCTAATTATAAACTTAGTTCCCTTTTTCTCACAAAGTAGACCGATGGAACATGTATCCTGTTTTGTCAATATAACCTAGCGAGTGCCAAGTAATAACCTTCGGTCTCATGAAATAGACCGATCGGCTTCTGGAGTCTTTTTACCATTTCTAACCTGGAGATCGCGACCACGTGACTCGATCTCCAGGGTTACGTATACACCAGGAAGCAGCGGGTCTCCATTGCTGACCGCGCGCTGCAAAACTCAGACGGATTCATTCCTGTTCCTTCTCCGGTAAGCCCAGCCCGTATACCCCATGCTTGTAAAGCACTTTAGTCACGCTGACTCCCATATTTACAAACTGGGTCTGTCATACCTAGGTTGTACGGATTACCAACGACTTTCGACAGAAGTGGTTTACTCTTCGCTGACCAGATCGACCTATGGGCGGACACTTGAACTTTATCATTATTATTCAAGTAAGCTACGCATCCCATGCCCCAATTGTATTATAAACATAACCATTGTTTTTGATCTTTTTTGGGGGACAACATATGAGTAATGCTGTTTTCGCTCCTTTTCCAGATTCAAGGGGTAACACATCTCCACCGATACATGTGAGTTTTTTAATTATTTCATACCCCCTCCCGTGACGACTTTGAGTATAGGATGGCTCTGTAACAGACTATACTTTCCTCTTCAGGTTTTGAAGTTCCATGATTGGGCATACATCTCTCTCCTCCGACAAACGACCAATTGGTATGTTTTGTCATATACTAACATGTGCCGTTTATTTAGATTAAAATCGATTGATTCATTTTATGGTAATACCCATTATTACTCGTTCAAACAGGTAATTGCCCCGCCCTCCCCGTCCTGATGAACACCCCGCTACAAGGAGATAATTAATACCTGTCACTATATAGGGGTCGAAACGTCGACAGCTCTGTGTACTTTTCAGCTCTACTCCATGACTTGATAATTTGTATTTTATGTGGAGCATGATGTCGCTCTAAAGTTTTTCTTCATTCATGATGTATATGTCTATGTTTGACGTACACGATTGTGTGTTTCCAAAAGACTTGGTTACAAATCCTAGTGGGACACTCCTTTAGTGATCAACAGAAAGCTTCAAGTTCATTCACAAATTGAATTTTATTCATTCAATGATTTCATAGCAATCAGAGTTCAATTACATCTTTTATCCATGTGTTATTTCTTTCTATTTCAAGTAAACACAAGTTTTCACTTCGACATGATCAGTTCTCCAATGCATTTCGAGCATTAAATCTGCTCTTCATCAGGGAGTGAATTCTAAAAAACAATAGAATGCAACCAATAAACTATAATTCACGAGAACAAGAAAACAAGTTCAAAACTATTTCATAATGCATCCTAATTCAATTCAAAACGACCCAGTGTGAAAGAACCTCAACCCTCGTGAATATTTATGAGTGGCCATGCCTCTTAATATCACTATTGGAATTACTCACGTTTCCATGTCCGATTAGATGATATTTAATTCAGTTTAAGAAGTATCTGTGGGGACAAAAACCGTCGATTATACACCTACACGTTTTCACTGAAGAGATGTAAACAACGTGGCTGGTTAAGATTCCAACTTAACTTTTGAAGCGTTCTCGTTTTATTACGGAGCGCGACGCTAGTTTTCTTTGATCGTTTTACTGATTAGTGTTATCACTACCAGTCACGTTGTTTACATCTCTTCAGTGAAAACGTGTAGGTGTATAATCGACGTTTTTTGTCCCCACAGATTCTTCTTAAACTGAATTAATTTAATCTAATCTGACATGGAAACAAGGAGTAATTCCAATAGTAATATTAAGAGGCATGGCCACTCATAAATATTCACGAGGGTTGAGGTTCTTTCACACTGGGTCGTTTTGACTTGAATTAGCATGCATTATGAAATCGTTTTGAACTTGTTTTCTTGTTCTCTTGAATTATAGATTATTGGTTGCATTCTATTGTTTTTTAGAATTCACTCCCTGATGAAGAGCAGATTTAATGCTCGAAATGCATTGGAGAACTGATCCTGTCGAAGTGAAAACTTGCGTTTACTTGAAATAATAGAAAGAAATAACACATGGATAAAAGATGTAATTAAACTCTGATTGCTATGAAATCATTGAATGAATAAAATTCAATTTGTGAATGAACTTGAAGCTTTCTGTTGATCACTAAAGGAGTGCCCCACTAGGATTTGTAACCAAGTCTTTTGGAAACACACAATCGTGCATGACATTTACGTTTTATAGGACGGAAAACTTACTTTTGGGAGCAACCTAGAATTGATAAATTTCTTTATGAATAAACTTTTCAAAACAAGCACGCTTATAATCCAACAGTGAAATTAGGATTGTGCACTTGCCTACAAATTGTTTGTTTGACGTACAACACATAGTACAGTGAGGCCGTTTTTGTATATGTCACTATCCTTTACCTTCACTACCCTTCACCTTACCACCTCCCTACCTTTTCCAGGTGCACTGTAAATACATTTTGAATTATCTAACGTATGTTCTTTGGCAATTTATACATGACAACATTGTGATTAAATAACAATGGTTGTGAATTCAGTGAAAAATGGTCTTTGAGTTACTCATGGTATATGTTTGTCTTATTGCTGGGACCCTCTCTTCTCAGTACCTTGAATACCCAGGTCCCAGTGACTTTATTTGGGTGAACCCTTCGTATATACACACACACCCTGTGAATACAGGCACCATCCAGCAACTCGACGTCTGCTTTGCCGCCGCCTCCTGCCAGAGCCCGAGCCCAGAGCCCGACGAGACCCAGACCCCGATCCACAGTCCCTGAAAAGAAGAGACCCGTGGAGGCACCGAGAGACGTGGGACCGGCCATCTCGAAAGACCTATGAGAACCTGACTGCGCAGCACCCGAGGCACCCTCAATGCTGTGCTTTGGGGTTTGAGAAGCCCCACCACCGAGCAGCATCTGCACCGAAGATCAGCCCCCAGCATCTCCACGATCTGCGTGGGGCCCTTTTGCACTTTGCCACTCGACGCGCCATCCTGGTCACTAGCCACGTGGCTAGCGGCCATCTTGGTGACGAAACCTACAGTCAACACCGCTAGTCTGGTTGCTCCAGACTGGCCCTCGCTCCCCTGAAAAGGAGCACCCGCTCTGACCTTGCTGGTCCGAGTGAGAAGCTTGCATCGTTTCCTGCGTGGCTTGCATTAGCCAAGGCCTGTTTGCTCCGATCAAGAAGCCGACACCGCCATCAGCTAGAGCCTTCGTGGGACAGCTTGTGACCGACGCCTGGACGTCCTTGACCTCTTCGTGTCCACGTGGCTGCAGAGACAATCTTCACTTCTTCGCCTGTTTGCACCCGACATCGCCTGGATCCCTCCTGGTTCCACGGTAGTCACTGGCTAGTGGCTTTGAACATTGTCCCCTCTGCTTTCAGGTCTTCACCTCTTCAGATCCACCCTTGGATCCACTGGAACTCTCCTCGACGACCCGCCTGCAGCATCTTCATCTACGGGCTCCATAGATCAGCGCGACGAAACCCGACACACTTTGAGACATATGCACCCGCTTCCTGTGGGTGAGGTAACCCTGGCACTCCAGTGCTCCTGTGTAGCATTACACCTCTAGTGTCTATGTTCCAAATTGCTAGTTTCTAGGTCATCCGAAAGGTTCCCTTTGCAGTAACTTTGTAACTTTTACGCACCATTGACTTTGCATTGGTGTATGT